>NC_021162.2:43331118-43331428 GCF_000331145.2 Cicer arietinum | reverse complement strand
GAATCTCTTAATGTCTTGTTTACTTAATGTTTTGTTTTTGAAAATCGTTTAAATTAAATGAGTATTAAGAATGGAGAATCACTTAATGTCTTGTTTACTTAATATTCGTTTTGAAATCGTTAGAGTTAAACGAGTATTAAGAATGGGGAATCTCTTAATGTCTTGTTTACTTAATGTTTTGTTTTTGAAAATCGTTTAAATTAAATGAGTATTAAGAATGGAGAATCACTTAATGTCTTGTTTACTTAATATTCGTTTTGAAATCGTTTAAGTTAAAAGAGTATTAAGAATGGGGAATCTCTTAATATTT
>NC_021162.2:43324440-43324811 GCF_000331145.2 Cicer arietinum | reverse complement strand
ATTGAGGACCAAGGATGTTTCATTGGTCAAGGTGATTTGGAACCCAATTACTGGAGATGCGACTTGGGAACTGGAGAGCAAGATGAGAGAACAACACCTAGAGTTATTTATCGACGCATAGTTTCGAGGACGAAAGTAATTTTAGGGGGGTAGTAATGTAAGACCCATAATTTTAAAGTACACTTTATGTATTTTTGTGTATTTTGAATTTTGGCTCGGAGGTTTTTTAGCCAAAGTTAATAATATTTTGGAGTTTATATGATCAAAAGGATATTTTGATGCCGTTTAGAATTACTCGTCGATAAATAAATTAAATTAACTGCGGTGAATCTTTTACGAAGAATTTAATGTGTTTCGGGTGAAATGGTAAT
>NC_021162.2:43321739-43324209 GCF_000331145.2 Cicer arietinum | reverse complement strand
ATGTGTTACGAGTGAAATGGTAATTTAACAAATATCTAGATATTTTGAGATATTTGTTAAGTTATAATTAATATATATATAAATATATGTTTGGAGGGAAAGGAAACAGGAAGGAAAAGTAGAAAGAAAAGAAATAGAAAGGAAGGAGAAACAAAGAAAGGAAAAAGGAAAGAAAGAAAATCCAAAAACTCCTTCTTCTTCCTTTGATAACGCGTGACCCCATTCTCCCTCCCTCCTCCATTTTCGTTTTTCTTTGTTTCCTTTCTTCAAGATTAGAAACCCAAGGGTTGGTGAGTGTGAAAGAGAAGATTACTTGTAACACCCCGTTTTTCAAAGCGTGAGTGTATTTTTTTTTTCAAAAGGAATTAAAATAAATAAGGTAACACACGTTTGGATAAATATTTAAGTCGTAATACAACGACAAATAAGTCAACAGAATTTACGAGCAGCGGAAAAATTCTTAATCCATGAATTCAAAATATATACATAACAAAAGTAGTACAGTCTTCCAGTTTAAAAATAAACGCAACCCCAAAAGAAAGAAACATCCTTGGTCCTCAACCTAGTCTGATCATTTTACAAAACAACTAAACACCCTGAGTGATCTCCACGCGCCCCGTGAGATCCTCCTAACGTAGCTGCAGTCAAGCGTTCCCATCTCCATTTCCGTCCGTAGGGTACGAACCGGTAGGATCGTCCTGACTCTCATCTGAGGGCAAAGCCCAGATTTCCACAATAATTGTAAAGGTCACCAACCGAAAATAACAGTTAACACATAACATTTAAGTTTTAAATGCACAAAATAACCTTTCAACTAAGCATGCACCTTAAAAGGATTTTCCATATGCTAAAAGTTCATATAATGCTTGCCAATTAACAATGAACTCAAAATGAAGTTCTCAAACCATCAAGTAATACATAACTGACCAAAGCATTGATAAATCAATTGAGAAATCGATTATCTAACTCAAAATAAGGACTTTTGCTGAGCCAATCGATTGCCAAATCGATTTGGTCAGTTCTGCTGAGTTTCTGCATGACCAAATCGATTTCTAAGTCGATTTTGTCAGTTCTGATGAGTCCCTGGGTTGCCAAATCGATTTCCAAATCGATTTCGGCAGTTTTGCTGAGTTTAATAATAATAATAATAATAATAATAATAATAAAAGGAACGGTTACAAATGTCTTAGTTATTATTAATAATAATAATAAAAAGAACGGTTAAAAATGTTTTAGGTTGAAATATAGTTTCTCCGTTTAATACCAAGTTACTCAGCTTAGTCCATTTAATACCACCTTATCTCCAGCCTTAACGTTCCCCACGTCTGACTTAAGGTTCCCCACTCCTGCCTTAACGTTCACTCCTGCGTTAACTTTCTCCACTTCTGTCAACGTTCCCCACTTCACGTTACCCACTCCACGTTCCCCACTTCTGGTTTAAGGTTACCCATTGTTGCCTTAACGTTCTCCGCTTATGGCTTAACTTCCCACTTGTGGCTTAAAGTTAATCCTTTTTTGATAAAAAGGAAACAAAGACAAAACATACGTCTTCCATTCAAAAAACACTCTGCGATATAAAAAAAAGGGTTTATGAGAGAAAAAGAGAGAGACCACTTTGATAGAAAAGGCAACCACCAAAAGAGAAAAGAGATGAGTAACTCCATTCCCGAATTTGTTAAATCAGCATCAGAAAATCATCGACTGCGCATTCGTTAACCGTTAGATCGGGCTGATTTTCGGACAGCAGGTTCACAACATTCAGACCCACGTTTTCAACGGTCGGATCGGCGAAATGAAGTACAGAGAGGGAGAAACCGTGCCCGCACAGCAGCAGATGTGAAATGAGTGAGACAAGAGTTTGTGAAGCATAATTCTAAATATAACTCTAGTAATGGTAAGGGCATCACTCCATTTGCTTTCCTATTTGAATTATATGTGATATAAATGTACTGTGATGCTATTTATTGGTTTTGTTTATGTGTTATCCTTAAAATGAATATTAATAATTGTTGTGCTTGATATGCTCAGATTGTGGAAAATGAATGTTATATTATACGTTGTTATAATGGTTGTATTTGACTTGTTGTGGTTATTCAAGGTGATTACTTTGGGTCTAAACTAGGTTGGTTTAGAACAAGGTTGAATGATTTTGGACGTTTTGATTGAGTGGTCTATACTGTTACTAACAAAAGTGTCTACATTCATACATTCATTCATAGTCGTGTGGTGGTGCGTCCATAATTGGTTGGAGCCCACAGATCCTTGCGGGGATGTTGAGCTAGTGGTGTTGCTTGGAAGGACCCACGAAGCTCGAGTTAGTGGTGTTGCTTGGAAGGACCCACGAAATGCCCTTGCGGGGGAGGCGATATTCCGGAATCATTACATTGGCATATAGATTAAGTCATAAGGTCTGTTTGAGTATGCATTGAATTAAGTGTGATTAATCTTTTATAAAGATAAATGATACATT
>NC_021162.2:43320824-43321287 GCF_000331145.2 Cicer arietinum | reverse complement strand
GTATTCGTTATTTGGAGATGACCCTTACATTTGACAGGACGTCACATATAGTGTTACTTGAGCGAATAATATCACGATCAACCTAATAGGAGAAATGTGAGAAAGTACAATAGCATGCAGTTGGAGACTCCGAGATACTTCTGCATCGGTTGTAGACTTGTTTGGTGAGTTTTCCACAAGTCCGAAGTTTGTGACCAACTAGGATTTATGTTTGGGTAGTAAAACGTCGAGAGTTTTGACTCTAGTAGTTTATTTTGTTTAATGTATTAAATTACTTTTAGTAATTGCGAATACTCTGATTTATTATTTTTGAAATATAATTAAAATAGTTATTAAATAATTTTAAAGTAAATGAGTATTTAAGATAATCATAAATAAATAAAACGAATATGTAATTCTAAGTTTAGAATTTCTATTAGTTAATGTCCCGAAAAAGCGGGATGTTACACTATCAATGCTAGAA
>NC_021162.2:43298778-43320125 GCF_000331145.2 Cicer arietinum | reverse complement strand
AGACATTAAGAGATTCCCTATTCTTAACGCCCAGTTAACTTAAACGATTTTCAAAAACAAATATTAAGTAACCGAGACATTAAGAGATTCCCCATTCTTAACGCCCAGTTAACTTAAACGATTTTCAAAAACAAATATTAAGTAACCGAAACAGAGACATTAACAGCTTCCCCATTCTTAACGCCCAGTTAACTTAAACGATTTACAAATATAAATTAAAAGAAACCGAAACATTAAGAGATTCCCCATTCTTAACGCCCAGTTAACTTAAACGATTTTCAAAAACAAATATTAAGTAACCGAGACATTAAAAGATTCCCCATTCTTAATGCCCAGTTAACTTAAACGATTTTCAAAAACAAATATTTAGTAACCGAGACATTAAGAGATTCCCCATTCTTAATGCCCAGTTAACTTAAACGATTTTCAAAAAACAAATTTTAAGTAACCGAGACATTAAGAGATTCCCCATTCTTAACGCCCAGTTAACTTAAACGATTTTCAAAAACAAATATTAAGTAACCGAGACATTAAGAGATTCCCCATTCTTAACGCCCAGTTAACTTAAACAATTTTCAAAAACAAATTTTAAGTAACCGAGACATTAAGAGATTCTCCATTCTTAACGCCCAGTTAACTTAAACGGTTTTTCACAAACAAACACACATTAAGTAAACAAGACATTAAGAGATTCCCCCTTTCTTAATCCTCGTTTAACTTAATGGTTTTCAAATTCCACACAAAACAAACTCAAACAAATTCTCACATTAAATTCATAATTCACACCAAAACACATCAATCAACAAACATCAAGTATGAACATGCCAAATACGATGAACACAAATCAACATAATAAATTTCATTTATTCAAAATCTTACATACATGAGGTAAAATCATTTTTCCCAAAACAATACTCCAATCCTAACACAATTCGTTTCCACACAACCACAGATAAGGCCCTAGATGCAAACTAAAAGTTTGGAAGGAGCCCTTACCTTAAAGTTAGCTCAAACGTGCGTTTCCGGCACCGTGAGTAAATCCGGTAAATTTTCCGCTCACAACACCGCTTCCAAAACTGGTCCACTAGCGCCGTAGCACGGTAGTGAGCAACTTTCCCTTCTAACTCTTCGTGAAATGAAGCTTGGATCTAGAAGAAACGGAGGGGTTTGTGTTTGAATCTCAAATACCGTTTTTCTTCGTTTTCGAATCAAAGGGGAAGAGTGGAGTTGCGAAATCTTTGTTCTAGCACTCACCCAACCTTGGGTCACTAGTTTTGAAGAAAAGGAAGCAACGAAAATGAAAAATGGGAGGAGGAGGAAAATGGGTTCGCGGGTCAGAGGTATAAGATGGAAAATTTTCTTTTATTTCCTTTCTTTTTCTTTCCTTTGTTTTTCCTTTCTTCCTTTTTCCTTCTTTCCCTTTTATACTATTTTCTTTTCCTTTTCCTTCCTTCTAGTTTCCTTTCTTTCTATTCTCTCCAAGCAAACATATATATATATATATATGTATATATATATATTAAATATAACTTAACAAATATCTCAAAATATCTAGATATTTGTTAAATTACCGTTTCACCCGAAACGCATTGAATTATCCGTAAAGGATTCACCGCAGTTAATTTCAATTTATTTATCGACGAGAAATTTTAATTGGCATCAAAATATCTTTTTGATTATAAAACTCCAAAATATGGCTAAAAAGCCTCCGAGCCAAAATCCAAAACATATAAAATACATAAAGTGTACTTTAAAATTATGGGTCTTACATTACTCAACTTCACTCTTCCTCTTTGATTTGAAAACGAAGAAAAACGGTGTTAGGGATTTCTAAACCGTCAAACACAAACATTCTCGTTTCATCTAGATCTAGGCTTCATTTCGTGAAGAGATAGAAGGGAAAGTTGCTCACCACCACACTACGGTGCTAGTGAACTAATTTGGAAGCGGCGTTGCAAGCGGAGATTTTACCGGATTTACTCGCGGTACCGGAAACCCACGTTAACGCTAACGTTAAGGTAAGGGCTCCTTCCAAACTTTTAGCTTGCATTTAGGGACTTATCTGTAGTTTTGTGGAAAGGAATTTGTTAGGGTTGAATGTATTGATTTAGGGAAAATGAATCTAAGGTTCTGTGGGTAAAATCTTAGAGTTAGGTTTTGACGATATTGATGGAAGTTTCGTGGAAAACGAATTTAACTCAGTTGTGTATGATTATGAGTAAATGAAATTTGATGTGTTTGAGTGTTATGTTATGTTGATTTATGTTCGTCGTATTTGACGTGTTCTAAGTTAATACCGATGAAATTTGATGTGTTTTGGTGTGGATTGTGAATTGAATTTGATAATATGTTTTGAGTTTGTTCGGTGTAGAATTTGAAAACCATTAGAGTTAAACGAGTATTAAGAATGGGGAATCTCTTAATGTCTTGTTTACTTAATGTTTTGTTTTTGAAAATCGTTTAAGTTAAATGAGTATTAAGAATGGAGAATCTCTTAATGTCTTGTTTACTTAATATTCGTTTTGAAATCGTTTAAGTTAAAAGAGTATTAAGAATGGGGAATCTCTTAATATTTCTGTTTACTTAAAGTTGTTTTGAAAATCGGTTTAAGTCAAAAGAGTATTAAGAATGGGGAATCTCTTAATATCTTGTTTACTTAATATTCGTTTCGGAAATCGTTTAAGTTAAAAGAGTATTAAGAATGGGGAATCTCTTAATATCTTGTTTACTTAATATTCGTTTCGGAAATCGTTTAAGTTAAAAGAGTATTAAGAATGGGGAATCTCTTAATATCTTGTTTACTTAATATTCGTTTCGGAAATCGTTTAAGTTAAAAGAGTATTAAGAATGGGGAATCTCTTAATATCTTGTTTACTTAATATTCGTTTCGGAAATCGTTTAAGTTAAAAGAGTATTAAGAATGGGGAATCTCTTAATATCTTGTTTACTTAATATTCGTTTCGGAAATCGTTTAAGTTAAAAGAGTATTAAGAATGGGGAATCTCTTAATATCTTGTTTACTTAATATTCGTTTCGGAAATCGTTTAAGTTAAAAGAGTATTAAGAATGGGGAATCTCTTAATATCTTGTTTACTTAATATTCGTTTCGGAAATCGTTTAAGTTAAAAGAGTATTAAGAATGGGGAATCTCTTAATATCTTGTTTACTTAATATTCGTTTCGGAAATCGTTTAAGTTAAAAGAGTATTAAGAATGGGGAATCTCTTAATATCTTGTTTACTTAATATTCGTTTCGGAAATCGTTTAAGTTAAAAGAGTATTAAGAATGGGGAATCTCTTAATATCTTGTTTACTTAATATTCGTTTCGGAAATCGTTTAAGTTAAAAGAGTATTAAGAATGGGGAATCTCTTAATATCTTGTTTACTTAATATTCGTTTCGGAAATCGTTTAAGTTAAAAGAGTATTAAGAATGGGGAATCTCTTAATATCTTGTTTACTTAATATTCGTTTCGGAAATCGTTTAAGTTAAAAGAGTATTAAGAATGGGGAATCTCTTAATATCTTGTTTACTTAATATTCGTTTCGGAAATCGTTTAAGTTAAAAGAGTATTAAGAATGGGGAATCTCTTAATATCTTGTTTACTTAATATTCGTTTCGGAAATCGTTTAAGTTAAAAGAGTATTAAGAATGGGGAATCTCTTAATATCTTGTTTACTTAATATTCGTTTCGGAAATCGTTTAAGCTCAGCAGAAGTCCTTATTTTGAGTTAGACAATCGATTGCTCAATTGATTTATCAATGCTTTGGTCAGTTATGTATTACTTGATGGTTTGAGAATTTCTTTTTGATTTCATTTTTAATTGGCAAGCATTACATGAACTTTTAGCATATGAGAAATCCTTTTAAGGTGCATGCTTAGCTGAAAGGTTATTTTGTGCATTTAAAACTTAAATGTTATGTGTTATCTGTTAATTTCGGTTGGTGACCCTTTACAACTATTGTGGAAATTCGGGCTTTGCCCTCAGATGAGAGCCAGGACGATCCGACTGGTTCGTACCCTACGAATGGGAATGCTTGACTGGAGCTACGTTAGGAGGATCTCACGGGGCGCGTGGAGATCACTCAGGGTGTATAGTTTTTGGTAGGATGATCAGATTAGGTTGATGTATAGGGACTAGACGTCCTTCTTTTTGGGTTGGAGTATTTTAATTTGGAAAACTGTACTTATACTAATATTGTCAGTTTGACATCTTATTTGAATGGGTTTCATGTACCATTTGTTGTTGTGTAAATGCTTTGGATTTATATTTGGAGAAACTTTTCTGCTGCTTGTAAATTATAATGACTCAATTATTTGTCCAAAGGCATTTCCTTATTTATTTCTCTGTTTTAGTTTAATTTCTTTTGAAAAAAAAAAATACACCCTCGCTTTGAAAATCGGGGTGTTACAGTACTGCCATCCTCTTGCACTTGGTTCAGAATTCCTTTCTTCAAGACATGTGAAGACTTCTATTTTTGGTTTGTTTCTTGTTGCCTTTTTGTAGATTGACTCTACATTGTTTTCATTCATACAAGAATGATATATAGGTATGCTTTTAGCACTTGCACATGATAGGATGGGTTGCTTTGAACATTTGGGATTGATGTGGACTTTATAGAACCGTCCTCCAATATAGTATTGCCATCCTCTTACGTAGTACTGACCATCCTCGTACCTATTCTTTTGCCTTCTGACTTTCTTTATTTCAAATGCTTTATTTATTCATTCTTTAATACCGTTGTGCCTTTCTTTAATGAATAAAAAACATTTGTTTTGGTGAGGATGAGTATTATGCATATTTGAAGCTTCATCCTCTTACGAGGTCATCCTTTTGGATTCCAATCCTCCATATTTGAATCAGATTTTTCTCCTTTTTGTCTTAATGATTAATAACTTGTTTTCTTATATGAATTCACTCAAAAACACAGATTAGTCGTTAGCCATAATCATAATCCTTTAAGTAACTTTGTTATCATTAAAATCATTTGAGAGAGATTTTGTCCCAACAATCTCCCCATTTTTTATGATGACAAAATTCTTTAGATTATGATTTTAAATATGAGAAAAAAAAATTGAGATAAATGTTTGTGAGATGAAATGTTTATGCTCCCCCTAAATTATATGTGTAATATTTTTAAATTAAAAAAATTACTCCCCTGAACATATGCCAAATATTTTGAACAAAAGATGTGAACCATAACGAGACTTCATATTAATGAAACTGATTTTTACAAAAGATGGTTCAAAACAGCATAATCATAAACAAGCATAACATAGGTTCAAAACAGCATAATCATAAACAAGTATTAACATAGGCATAATCACAAAAAATAACAGCTAGATGATCATAATTTATCTTCCCCTGAATTGGTCAGCAACAAAAAGGATGAGCCACAATGTCACTCGGAGGAGGATGGCTCGTCAGACGAGGATGACGGAGAAGGGGCAGGAACAACAGATGAAGGCTAGGTTGGTAGCTCAAGAGGATGATCTCTAGGAGCAACATTGGGAACCAAAGGTTTGGTAACCCATTCAAGGATGAGACCAAAATGAGCAATTGTGTTCTAGAAGGTATTGAAATTTTGAAGCAGTTTCTTTTGATCCTTCCTAATGGTCCGAAGGAGTTTCATCTGGTTGTGATTATGCCTTTCCTCGGTCCTCTTACTGGAGTTTGATTCCTTGGGTTTATCATTGACACTTGAACTTTTGTTTTGAGAACTCCCAACTTTATCCTTTGATGAATTATTAATTGTGGTAGCTAAAAAAGAATCAATGGAGCTGAAACAACCAGTGACCTCAACAAGAGGTTGGGGAGGTTCTTCAATGATTACATTAGATGCTGGAGGAGGAAGAGTAGTATCCAAAGTTTCTTTCAAAATTTAAGAAGTTTCAACAGGCACCTCCGTATGAGGACTTTTTGGTGAGAAATGATGATAAGACACATTCAGATCAAAATATAATTCTTCACCATCCTCCATCAGTTTTCGATAGGATGCTTCGTCTGCATCCTCGTGAGGAGGAGCGTCTTCATGAAAAAGGGAAAAGGTATGGATTGGTGAAGACGGAGGCAGTGTTTGAATAGTGGAGTCACGCAATGGAGATGGAGTGGGAACAGGGTCCAAAATGGATTCCTGAATGATTGGTGGAGGAGAATTCTCTGTTGGAGGTTGAGTAGATTATGGTTAAGAAAGTAGATTGATAGAGGGGTGACAAGTTTTCTTCTTCTTAGATGCAGGGGGTGCAGTTGATGATGATTTGAGAGGAGTAGAAATAGAAGGTTGGAGCCTCATTTGTTGGACATTTTTCATAGAAAATATATTGTTAAAGTGGATCGAATGTTCATCATGAAGTGGTAGATTAAAAAATTTGAAAATCTTGGTCAGGATCATCCCATAGGGAGCTGATCGACCTAACACATCAGCATTCAACATGAAGCTAAAAATGATATTACCTAGGTGGAGAGGTGTGCCAGACAATAGATGATGAATGATTAAAAGGTCAAGTTCAGTGACCTTTTCAAAGCTGTCAGCTCTGGGCACAATAGAGTGCACACATATGTTGTAAAGAATGCGGAAAATAGGAAGTAGATTGGAAGCCATCTGAGGTTTTGGGGGTGAAATGAGAGTATTTTGGAGGACAATTGTTCTAGTTATTTGACACTGAGAATACCAGTTCTCTGAGAAAAGGTAGGCACCTTCATCACGAATGTCTATAATTTGACATAACATAGTGGGATTAATCTCCATGTGAACCCCTTTTAGGACAATATTGAAACCAGTAATGCCTTTTGAACCATTTGAAGCAGCATAAAAGGCCCTTACCAGTCGAGGATACTGGGTTTCGTTTACGCGTAAAAAGGAGGTCCATCCAAGTTGATCAAACATGTCCTCAACGTCAAAGCCACCTTGTTTTAAATCAGCAAGGTCAATGATTTTTCCATTGACCACATATTTGTTTTGCCATTTTGAAACATAGTGGGTCTCCAAGATTGAGGAATCAAAAAGTTGGACGTTGGCAGAAATTTTTGAAGAGGAGGATGGTAATTTTTGCGAAGGCGGTTTAGCCTTTTTAGGTGTTGAAGATTTAGAGGAGATTTTTGAAGGGGGTGGTAATGGTATAGATTATGCAGATAGAGTTGTTTTTGAATCATCAGAATTGACAACATGAATTGTGTTTTCCTAAGGAAGCACCTTTCTAGATGAAACATCTTCAGACATAATCCTGGAGGATCGTCTTATGGGAGCGGAGGAGGATGAGGTTTTTTTTTGTTTTTGTGGTTTTAAGAGAAGAAGATGGAGAAGGACTATTTTCAGATTGCAATGGAGGAGGAATGATATATAAAGGTTCATGATGAGTGGTTTCTGGATGATCTACTTTGTGACTATCTGATTATGTGCTAGAGTAATAATCTAGTGTATCTTCTGAGGATTGAGCAGTAATTTTGCGTTTTGCAGATACTTTGGTGCGAGCCATTAGTGAAAACTTTTGGAGTGGAATGCAGACAAATGAGTGATAGTTTTTTCAGATGGTGAAGGTTGATGAAGAAGAAAGAAAGAGATCAAAGAGGATTAAGTAGAGGAGGATGGAAGTTGAACGGGAGTAACCTTTGGAGAATGGAGCAATTAAGATAGTCGTTTCCCTAGGAGGTTAGGGTGGTGATGGATGAGACAGGCTAGGGTCATGGAGCCGTTGATGCATTTAATGCAGAGCGAGAATTAAGGAGGCAACGCCACATATGCTGGCCATTGGAAGGAGGCGCGTGCATTTTCTGTTTTGACGTGACAAGAGGAAGTTACACCAAAATGGACACTGTGTCCTCTGGTGTTTATTGCCATCCTCGCAACCTTTGATGTTTTTTCTAAAAAAAATTATTTAAAAAATAAACAAATGATCTTTTGTAGGATTTTAAAAAAATTAAATAATCACAATAAGAGAAATATAATATTTATGCATAAAAGAGATTAATCAAATAATTTTGGGCAAATTAATGATTGAGAGTTTCTCCAAGATATTTTTGAACCGATCCTCCTGAAGAGGTTTGGTAAAAATATATGCCAACTGATTTTCAGTGTCAATAAAAATTAGTTCATATCCCCTTTTTGAACATGATCTCTTATAAAATGATGTTTAATTTCAATGTGCTTAGACCTAGAATGTTGAATGGTATTTTTGAAAGATTTATTGCACTAGTATTATCACAGAGGATGGGAATTTTTGCGTATCTTAGAGAGTAATCCTCTAGTTGATTTTTAACCATAGTAATTGTGAGCAGCATTGTGCAGCTGATACATATTCAGCCTATGTAGTTGAAAGAGCAACGATACATTGTTTTTTGCATGACCAACGTATTAGAGATTTTCCAAAAAATTGGAAAGCTCCACTTGTGTTCTTCCTTTCAACTTTGTCTCCCGCATAGTCGGCATCACAATAAGCTATGAGGTCAAGATTTGACACTTTCTTGTACCAAATTCCCTGATTGATTGTGCCAACAAGATATCTCAAAATCCTCTTTACTGCTGTAAGATGAGATTCTTTAGAGGAGGATTGAGACCTTGCACAAAGACCTACTGCAAAGACTATGTCAGGTCTACTAGCTGGTAAGTATAACAAAGATCCAATTATCCCTTTGTACTCTTTTTCAGATATTGGAGTTCCTTCATCATCTTTGTGAAGCATGGAGGATGGGTGTATAGGAGTTTCCGTACTCTTAGCTGAACTCATGTTATATTTGTTGAGTAGATCCTTGGTGTATTTTTCTTGAGATATAAAAATGTCGTCCTCTAGTTGTTTAATTTGCAAACCAAGGAAGAATTTTAATTCTCCCATCATACTCATCTTAAACTCACTTTGCATGAGGTTGGAGAAATCTTTACACATCTTTTCATTTGTGGATCCAAATATTATGTCATCTACATATATTTGAACAATCACTAGATCCTCCTTAAGAGTTTTATTGAAAAGAGTGGTATCAATCTGTCCTCTTATGAATTCATTTTCTTTTAGAAAAGAACTTAACCTCTCGTACCAAGCTCGAGGAGCTTGCTTTAATCCATAAAGAGCTTTTGAGAGTTTGAACACATGATTTGGCTTCTTTTCATCCTCATAGCCAAGAGGTTGTTTAACATATACGTTCTCATTTAGAAAACCATTCAAAAAGGCACTTTGGACATCCATTTGGAATAGTTTGATACCTTTATGAGTGACATATGCTAGGAGGATCTTTATTGCTTCAAGTCTTGCTACGGGTGCAAATGTTTCATCATAACCTATTCCTTCTTGTTGATTGTAACCTTGTGCCACTAATCTTGCTTTATTTCTAATGACCTTTCCATCCTCATTTAGTTTGTTTCTAAATATCCATTTAGTTCCAATAATAGATTTGTCTAGAGGATGGGGCACAAGATTCCACACTTTGTTTCTTTTAAACTGTGACAGCTCCTCCATCATGGCTTCAACCCATGATTTGTCACCAATTGCTTGATCAATTGTTTTGGGTTCAACTTGTGATATCATGGCCATATTAGTATTTTCTTTTAGAGAGTTTCTGGTCCTAACACCATCAGCAGTGTTTCCAATGATTAGATCAGGAGGATGATGCATTACTATTTTCCATCCTCTTAGAGGTTGCTGAGAGGTTGGATCAGAATTATCCTCCTCGTTTGGATTGTGTACTTGAGAGGATGAATATTCATCTTCTTCATTTTTATCGATATTTATAAACACAAGTCATCAAACTCATCAAAAATAACATGCATGGATTCCTTCATAGTTTGAGTACTAAGATTATATATTCTATAACCTTTTGACGTTGTGGAGTATCCTAGAAAAATACCTTTATCAGATTTTGGGTCAAAATTTCCCAAATTTTCTTTATTATTTAGAATTTAGCAATAACACCCAATTATATGAAAATAGGAAATATTTGGTTTTCTCCCTTTCCATAATTCGTATGGAGTTTTGTTTAAAATTTTTCTAATGGATGCACGATTAGAAACATAACAAGTTGTGTAGGCTTCATTTAAAATAGTTCTAGCCATTTCTTGTAAAGTTCTATTTTTTCCTTTCAACAACCCCATTTTGTTGGGGAGTTCTTGGACAAGAAAAATTGTGAGAAATATCATTTTCTTCAAAAAGTTTTTTAAATGATTCATTTTCGAATTCACCTCCATGGTCACTTTTCACCGGAACAATTTTTGAACTTTTTTCATTTTGAATATTTTTACAAAAATGGTGGAATGCCTCAAAAGCTTCATCTTTATGTTTTATAAATAAAACCCATGTAAAACTAGAGAAATCATCAACAATTAAAAACCATATCTTTTTCCACTAAGAGTTGGAGTTTCGATAGGACCAAAGAGGTCAATGTGAATAAGTTCAAGAGGATGATTTGTTGAAACAATATTTTTTGAGAGAAAACTACTTTTAACTTGTTTTCCTTTGACACAAGCTTCACATACTTTGTCTTTCTCAAAATTAATTTTTCGAAGACCTTTCACTAATTCTAATTTAGCTAATTTAGAAATGGTATTTAAGCTTGTATGACTAGCTCGTTTGTGCCAAATCCATTTATCTTTCTCAATGGATACAAAACAAGATTCAGTAGGTAAATCATCCAGATAAATTTCATATAAATTCTTTTTTCTAAGACCCAAAAAGAAAACTCTACCCGAGGATGAGTGTTTAACCTCGCATAGAGTAGGCTTGAAAATAACTTCAAATCCACTATCACATAATTGACTAATGCTTAGCAAGTTATGTTTTAAGCCATCCACATACTGAACATTTTCAATTTTAACAGAATTATTTTTACCAATAATACATGTACCTTTTATTTGAGCTTTATCATTGTTACCAAATGTGACTGATCCACCATCCTTTATTTCCAAGGAAATAAAACAATGTTTATCCCTTGTCATATGTCTTGAGCAGCCACTGTCCAAGTACCAAGGCTTTCTTTTGTTGGTTAGAAGATGAACCTGTGTTAGAGGTTAAAAGTAACTTAGGTACCCATATAGTATCGGGTCCTTGTTAGTTAGTTTTTCCTCTTGTGAGGATTTTCTTTTTGTAATAACAAATAGAATCATGGTGCCCATGTTTACCACATAATGAACATCCTTTCTTTATGTTGTCAGCTTTCTTCTTAGCATGACAGTTTTTGAAAGTATGTCCAAGTTTTTTGCAAACAGTGCACTTCAGCCTATCCTCTTGTTTTTTAGACAAGAAATTTTTTTCATATAATTTCTATTTTTGAGAATTTTTAAATCCAATACCAGTTTTGTCAAAGATTCCAGATTGAGATCCCATAATCTTTTGAAACGTTTCAGTAGATTTAATAAAGTTGGTAATGTCATTTTTTAGTTCTTCAACCTCTATTTTTAAGATTTCCTTTTCTGTGTCCTCTTCTAAAGGATGAATTTTGACATTCTTTTTATTTAAAACGTTTTGTTGCTTAGATAATTTCTCATTAGATAACTGCAACTCTAGAATGATTTTTTTTCATACTTCTCATTCTTAGTTTGTAGTTCCTCATTGAGTTTCTTTATTTCATAATGGTGATTTTTTAGAAAACAACATTTATGAGATAAAGTATTTGAGTCAGAGGTTGGCCTCTTCTTCCTTTTCACAAGTAGGACATAGTTCTAAAATGATTACCTCTTTAGTTTCTGATTTTGCCATGAGACAAAGGTTGGCCTCTTCTTCCTTTTCTTGCTTAGTGGATAACTCGTCACTGTCATCCCAAGTAATCATCATAGATTTGTTTTTGTAGGGATAGAGGACACTCAGTTTTGTAGTGTCTCATCTTGTTGCATCCAAAACAAGTTATCTGACTTTTTTCAGTTTTTTCTTTTTGATGAGATCTTATATCATGTCCTTTTCGATTTATCATCCTCTGAATTCTTCTGGAAATCAGAGCGAGTTCATCATCATCCTCAGATAGAGGATACTTTGCGTTTTCCTTTTTGATGACATATGCAGTCTTCTTGGAGGATGAACTTTCTATTTGGCTGGATTTTAGAGCTATCATTCTTCCCTTTTTGTTTGGTTTGTCTTCCAGCAACAATGGTTCATGAGCTCTTAGAGTTCCAACTAGATCTTCTAATTTCATGTTTGTCAAGTCTCTTGCTTATATGATGGCATCTACCATTGGTCTCCATTCTTTTGGTAAACTCCTTAGGATTTTTCTTATCCTCTCTTGAACATAGTATACCTTTCCAAGAGATCTTAAGTTGTTTAGTATGATTGTTAACCTTGAGAACATTTCATCAATGGTTTCCTCTTCCTTCATTTCGAATAGTTCGAAATCTCTTACTGCCATGTCAATTCTTGCTTCTTTTATATGACTTGATCTTTCATGATGGATCCTTAGAGTGTCCAAGAGCTCCTTAGCGCTTTTGCACTCTTCAATTCTATCATACTCTTCCTTGCTCAAAACACACCTTAGAAATAAATTAGCTTTAGAGTTTAGGAGTACCTTTGCATTTTCATATGTCGTCCACTGCGCTTGAGGTTTCTCATCGTAGGTTGCATCTAAGTTGTTGGTTCTGATGACGTGATCCCTATTTTCAACCATAGACCACATGTTGTTGTCTTGTGATATGAGAAATAGTCTCATCTTACCTTTCCAATGGTAGTAATATGTGCCATCAAAATAGGGAGGTCGGCTAGATGATCCTCCTTTAGGAATATACTTAGCTTTTGACATTTTTCCTTTTGGATCATTTTCTCTTAAACTGTTAGATGTAGTTTTTTTTAGAGAACCTTGCTCTGATTCCAATTGATGTAGCTAAATATCACTAGAAGAGGGGTTGAATAGGGATTTTAGTGTTTAAAAATAATTTTCACATGTTTTAAAAACTATCCTCTCTTAGAGGATGCAAACCCGAGGATGGTTATTTAAACCTTTAAATTAGAGCTGAGCAAAAAAAAAAAGGGAAAATGTAAAGAATGACACACACAACTTTTATATTGGTTCACCCAATGAAGGCTACGTCCAGTCCTCACACACTTGTGAGATTTCACTAATGTTCAAACTAATCAACCTCTCATAGAGAATGATTACACTTTGTGTATTCTTTAGCCTCACCAAGCTTACAATCATGTTTCAACTATATTAGTGTAACTCACGTGGAAATTACAGAGTAATATGAATGTGGTTGTTTCTCTATTCATAAACACTATCTAAAAGGATATTTAAAATATCTAATGTAGGATTATAGAAAGTATGAAGAGAGTGTGGATATTGCTCTTGATAGCTTGAAGATACTTGATCTCTTAATGCAATGTTATTGTGTATTTAATGATGAAGAGCTTGCTCTTGATAGCTTGAAGATACTTGTCTTTTAAAGCAATGTTGGAAAGTCAATTCAAAAAGTCCAAGGTCTTTCATCATATTTACAGAACTGCCATCCAGCGGTCCTTGGACAGATTCAGTCCATCCTCGAGTAGGAGGATCAAACTCCTTGGAACTTGATCTTGAGTTATCCCTTTATTTTCTCATTCTTCAAGACATTTAAAGCTATATATTTCACTTTGTGGGCTACAACCTTTCTGAACGTTGAAGTGCTAGGTCGTTTTCAAATTTTGAGAATGATGTTGACAATATAAAACCATCCTCTTACATCGTACTGCCATCCTCTTGCACTTGGTTCAGAATTCCTTTCTTCAAGACATGTGAATGCTTCTATTTTTGGTTTGTTTCTTGTTGACTTTCTGTAGATTGACTCTACATTGTTTTCATTCATACAAGAATGATATATAGGTCTGCTTTTAGCACTTGCACATGATAGGATGGGTTGCTTTCAACATTTGGGATTGATGTGGACTTTATAGTATCGTCCTCCAATATAGTACTGTCATCCTCTTACATAGTACTGGCCATCCTCGTACCTATTCTTTTGCCTTCTGACTTTCTTTATTTCAAATGCTTTATTTATTCATTCTTTAATACTATTGTGCCTTTTTTTAATAAATAAAAAGCATTTGTTTTGGTGAGGACGAGTATTATGCAGATTTGAAGCTTCATCGTCTTACGAGGTCATCCTCTTGAATTCCAATCCTCCATATTTGAATCTGATTTTTCTCCTTTTTGTCTTAATGATTAATAATCTGTTTTCTTATATGAATTCACTCTAAAACACAGATTAGTCATTAACCATAATCATAATCATTTAAGTAATTTTGTTATCATTAAAATCATTTGAAAGAGATTTTGTCCCAACATATGTATTAGTATTATTTATTTGATTTAAATGTATTTTTAGTCTTTTTATTTTCTTTAAAATTTATTTTTAATTCTCTTATATTTAACATTAGATTTTTTATCCCTTACTTTATAACTTGTGGAATTTGATTGATCCGCATCTATTTTTAGGATGTGGTATACTTATTAGTAACATGATAGTGATCTAACACAATTAAAGAATCTAAAATAGAATTGTGTTCGACTTTATTCTTTTTTTCTTCATAAATCTTTGTTTACATTATCACTAAAAAACATTCCTGAAGTTTTTTCGAGTAAAAAAAATAAGAAAATAGATATTGATTTACAACATGGATTCAATTTTATCAAATTCAGTTGGATCACGTAATTGTC
Organism: Cicer arietinum; assembly: GCF_000331145.2. Lineage (NCBI taxonomy): Eukaryota > Viridiplantae > Streptophyta > Magnoliopsida > Fabales > Fabaceae > Cicer > Cicer arietinum. Next base: position 43,305,529 of record NC_021162.2, on the reverse strand, counting down.
ATGTCATAATTAAACATAGAACATCATAAAAGATAATGGAGACTGAAAAAATTTCACAAACTGTAAAATAGATGAAACAAAAATCCAAATTTAGAAGTAAAATACCTAAAAGTCAATTTTAAATAAAATAGAGAGACCAAAAATATATTTAAACTAAATTTATTTCATAAGAGACAATTCTATAAATGATATATGTGAATATCTTTTTAAATTAGAATTCAAATATTAATTTGTAAGTTATGTAAATCTAACATATTTTTCTAGATACAACTGCCTAGGTTATTCATTATAAATATCCTCACACGTCAACAAGGTTTGCTTGCAATCACCTGCCTCATAGAAATATTGGGTATGTATTCCTCTATTTCAATTTTCATTAATACTTGTGTGTATGATCAGGTCATCGTAGCAATAGGCATGTTATTTATTCTAATTTTTAGTAATAATATACCTGAATATGATTGAGTTATATTCTTGGACATATATTCAAAAATTCATTTGCATCTAAAGAATTCATTTTATTTTAACTATAATTAAAAGTGATTTATCGTATGCATCAATTTAAATAAATACTATCAATTTCATTATATATATGCTATGCGATTTTGCTTTATTTTAATTAAAATTATACATTATTTTATTCTATAATATTTATAAGTACGTTTTGCAGCTTTAGGCTTGCTACATTAGACTGAAATTGTCCTCTGCATTTTTAAAAGTAGCAGACTTGCTACATTAGGCTGAAATTAACATGAATTAATGCAATTGGGTATTCGAAATCAATAGATACTAAAATCTTCTGCAACATAATTTCTCCATACAAATCTTGATTGGTATGCTTTTAAATTCTAACAATTGTAAATATATTTTTAATATTATAAGTATAGTTATTGAACATTCTAATTGTTTTGAAAAAAAATTTCAACTAAGATACAAATTTTATGTTAATATAATTATAGTAAATAATTACAAGTAGTATAAATTTTACCTATTTATTTTAGTAAATAATTTATTTTAATTTCATTTGGTTGTATGGTTATATTATCTTGACGAATTATTAGAGACGATGGTCGACGAAGACGCGACAAATTAGCAGATCATATTCATTTGGCGAAATATTCAATTGAGGTAAGGGGTGAGAGGAGGTTCGACTTTATGAGTAAAAAAAATAACGTGGGATGAACGGGAATGTCGTAATTCCTAGAGATTCATCTAGGGCTTACCACGTACAATCGAGCCCTATTGAGTAATAATAATTAATCTAATAATATATGAATGGTAATAGCGATGACTAAAATATAATTTAGAAACTTATAGAATTGTTGTGAATTTATTTATATTAAGATTGCATGTTATTTGATTTTACGAAACCTTATACTAATTGTTATTGTATGAATGATATGTGCTTGAATGTTCTTGTTACTTGATTGAAGTTGTGATACTACTTGAATGTGCCACCTATTTAATTCATTTGAATGTGCCACCTATTTATGAAATTGTGAAACATATTGAGTTGTGATGATCGAGTAAGTATGAGATGTGTGTTGTAGATTTTGGAGTTAGGACTATTTTATAATCATATAGAGAGTGTCTGATGGAAGAAGTTGAACATTGATGGGATAATGCGCGTCAACGTTTAGATATTAATGGGACTGCAATTACTTCGGATGTATTCAAGAACACGTTCTTAGTCAAGTATTTTCCTGAAGACATCCGTAATAGGAGGAAAATGAAATTTGTAAAATTGGAAAAGGGGAATATGTCAGTAGCAGAGTATGCCGCTAAGTTTGAGGAGTTATCTAGGTACTATTCACTCTATGTTGGAGACACAGGAGAAAAGTCTAAGTGCATCAAGTTTGAAATAGGACTCAGGCCAGAGATCAAGAAACAGGTTGGAATGCAAGAGATCTGTGACTTTCCTACCCTAGTGAATAAGAGTAGGATTTATGATGAGGATATTCGTGCTGAAAATGCACATTAGCGAAACACTGGAACCATGAAGGACAAGAGGCCTATGCATCCTAATAGAGGAAAACCTTAGTTTTTTCCTCCTAATAAATCTAGAAGTCGTCTGAATTATTAACAATACATTTTTCAGCTGGAAAAGGAGCTAGTAGTGGTGATGGAAAAGGGCATGGAAACAATTATAGTTATGGGGGTGGTAGAGGAAACCCTAATGGACGAGGAGTTAGTAACGGGAATAGTAACAACATAAGTCAAGTCTCGAGCAACAATAATGGTAATAATGGTGATCCAACTACTCCTATCTGATGTCACAGGTGTGGCAAGCAGGGTCACATGGCATATGAATGTAGAGATGCTGGAATTACTTGTTTTAATTGTCCAAAACAGGGCCACATCAGCACCACATGCCCTTACCCAAGGAAGACTCAACAGCCTGGAAACCAGAGTTCCCAAGCCAGCTGACCTAAATCCAATGGAAGAGTCTTTGCCCTTAGTGGTGGAGGAGCGTTTGAGAAAGACAACTTGATCCAAGGTACGTGTCTCATAAGTGATACTCCTTTATTTGTGCTATTTTATTGTGGTGCCACTCATTCCTTGGTGTCCCTTGATTGTGTTAGACGTTTAGGACTACCTATGTCTCATTTGTAGTATGATTTGATTGTGAATACCCCAACTAGTAATTATGTCGACACCCCTAGTGTTTGTGTCGACATTTCTATCCATGTGTGTGGAAGGGACTTCTTAGTTAACTTGTATTTACCTTTGCGTCTAGTCGATGTGATTCTCGGTATGGATTGGCTATCTACCAACCGTGTCCGTGTAGATTTTTATAGCAAAACCATTGAATTCATGGAGCAAGAAGAGAGGGAGAAACCTAGCAATATATCCGCCAACCAAGTGAAGGCACTCTTGAAAGAAGATGTCTAGTTATACATGATCCTAGCCTCATTGGAATTTGAAGAATAGGTGGTAATATGAGATGTTCCTATTGTGTGTGAATTCCCTAAAGAATTCCCTTAAGATGTCAATAGTTTACCACCAGAGCATGAGATTGAGTTTACCATTGACCTTGTACCAGGTACTAGACCCATATCCATGGCACCGTATAGGATGTCTCCCTTAGAATTGTCTGAGCTTAAGAAGCAATTGCAGGAGCTTTTAGATAAACAAATTATAAGACCTAATGTGTCACCATGGGGTGCACCTGTGTTGTTGGTTAAGAAGAAGGATTGTTCTATGAGGTTGTGTGTAGAGTACCGCCAACTTAACAAAGTGACAATCAAGAATAAGTATCCACTACCTACGCTAGATGACCTTATGGACCAATTGAGAGGATCATGTGTGTTTAGTAAGATCAACTTGAGATCAGGTTACTATCATATTCGAGTAAAGTCTTCTGACGTCCCGAAATCCGCCTTTAGGACCCGTTATGCCCATTATGAGTATTTGTTTATGCTTTTTGGTGTGACTAATTCACCAGCAGTGTTTATGGATTACATGAATCGGATTTTTCATCCTTACCTAGACTCATTTGTGGTTGTGTTTATAGATGATATATTAGTGTACTCTAAAACTAAGGAAGAGTGTGGCGAACATTTAAGGATAGTCTTGCAAACTGTTAAGGAGAAACAATTATTTGCCAAGTTGTCTAAATGTGAATTTTCGTTAGAGGAAGTAAGTTATCTAGCACATGTAATTTCAAAAGGTGGAATAGTTGTTGATCCTGCCATCGTGGAGAGCGTCTTAGAATGGAAAACACCTAAGTCAGTGATTGAGATTAGGAGTTTCCTAGGATTAGCAAGTTATTATCGTAGGTTCATAAAAGGATTCTCCAAGTTGGCCTTACGTTTGACTAAGTTGACCCAAAAAGGGGAATTGTTTGTGTGGGATACCCATTGTGAGAATAGTTTCTAAGAGCTTATGAAACGGTTGACCTCTACATCGATCTTAGTGTTACTTAACCTAAGTGAACCCTTTGTGGTGTATTGTTACGCGTGTGGTTCAGGATTAGGTGGATTACTTATGCAGGATGGGAAGGTGGTAGCATATGCTTCTATGCAACTAAAGATTCATGAGAGGAACTACCCTACTGATAGCTTTTTAGCAAGTGTACTGAATCGTTGCAAGTAATAATAAAACGGTAGTACCGAGTGTCAAACTCAAGGATTGCGTTTTACTATTGAATTATATTTGATTACTAGAATTGAACAAAAAGGTTCCCAAGTTGATTGAAATAATGTTTGAAATTAACAACAATAATAAAATTGATCTTTTATAATGAGAAAAATGTTAGGGATGAGTTTCACTTCGAATCCAACCTTGGTGTCTAATTTGATCCTAGTTACTGAATTCCTTTATTGAATTATTACCGAATTCTCTTTATTATTCTTGCCCTAATGTCTTAGTGACAAAACCTTTAATTCCAAAGTAACCCCTAATTCCTTAGTGGATTTAAGATTAGAATTAAGCATTACCGTATAGAAATTCTCTTGTAAATTATTGCTTTGCAACTAATTTAATTGGTTTCATGACCTGCATCTATCCCTAGACTACAAATTCATAAATTTCTCATCTCAAGCATTCGTAAAGTCCACTTCCGTTTCAAAATACAAATCGTAGAACATTTTAATGTTGATCAAGCAATAAAAACCATTAAGCACAGAGATGAGAAAAACAATTCAATAAACTCATTCATATAACTAGAAATCAAATCAGAAAAATAAGGGTTTCATCTGGTTACACTCATCCCTAACAAATAGGGTTTAGTTACTCATGACAGAGATACAAAAGATAAGGATTAAAGAAGAATTACAAGAATGATTCATGGATGATTCTTGATAAAACTGCTTCAATGGCGTTAGAAACGGCCGTCTTTGAGTTTCTATGCTAGGGCACAAGTCTCCCAAGTTCTTTGAAAGACAAGAAATGCGCTCCAGGCGCGCGTTGATAGAACTGAAACACGAGAAATGCGCTCCAGGCGCGCAGGGCGCGCTCCAGGCGCACATCATCTGCTGTCTGATGTATTTTGCATTGTTCGCATCTTTTGCGTCTGAATTTGGTCCCCGTGTCTTCATGAAGGTTGTAGATATGGATCTTAGCTTTCATTAGAACTTGGAGTGACACTAATTGGACATCCAGAACTCCAGATATGGCTGAAAGACTCCACGTATATCATGTTGATTTTTCACCAAAATTCAGCACTGCACTAAAACAAAACGCAATGTAAAATTACGACAAATTCCTACTTAATCAACGAAATAAAAACAAAAAACATTTTATTAACTCAAAGAACAAAAATCAACAAAATGTATCAAATAAATCCTTAATTTAACTGATGATTGAGGATAAATAAGACTAAAACAATGGGAAAATATTTATATGATGAAGAGTCATCACAACCCCAAACTTAATCTATTGCTTGTCCCCAAGCAACAATTAATTTCATATTTGGTCCTGTTAAATGCACACTTAAATTAAATTTCTCAAATTACATCAAAATCAAATTTCAAAGTTCTTGCTACTGCGAAACATTCATCATGCTCTATGGTTGTTTTCAAAAATACAGACAACAAGATTTGTACACCTTGGCATTCATTCATAAAATTCAACTCTCTCTTTACACAATCTCACCAAAATTTCTCTCAAGTGTTTAGAAAGGTTTATGAATTTATCACTCAAATCCTAGAACATGCATCACGCTACCATAGGCTTGAAAAATTCTAGTTAGCAATCACAATGCAGTAAACACATACATTTTTGGAGGACTTTCGGGTTGTAATGGGGCTTAGGTAAGGGTAGAACATTTTAGGATAGTAGGCTTTACCACTTGGAGTTAGGCATACATTTCCAGATTATTCTACCATTTTTTTTCTTCACCTTTTCATTATGGAGATTCTCAGACATTGACAGAAGAACCAAGAAGATATATTTTGTTTTTGTTTTTGTTTTTCTTCTTTTTATTTTTTTTTTCTTTTTCTGAGAATCACCACCCCAAACTTAGAAAGTTGCTATATCATGAGCAACCCCAAACTTAGAATTTTATCAAGACAAGAATTTTTTTCTACCTAACTCCAAGTAAGGTGATTTAATTAAAGTCAGGTGTTTTGCTTGTAATGTGGCTAGTAACCGAAATAAAAGGGCAAGGCTCAAAGTGGCTAGCAAAGGGTAAAATTTTCATAGGGTAGTTAGAAAGGCTCAAACGACCAATAAAATTGCCTCAATGTATGCATAAATTACAAGTGATGCAAGTCAGAATTAGTGCAAGTTCTAGAGGGATAACACATGTCTGGATAATCACACAACAAAGAATTTAAGTGTTTAGGCTCAAAAGCTCACAGCTAGGATAATAAGAGAGAGTATGAACAATCAAAATAAAGCCAACATGCTTCTGAAAAGTTAAAATTGTATTTTTGAAAAATTGATGGCATATTAGCCTTCTACAACCATTTAGTAATCAAGAATGCATGCATTAGGAAGACTTGTCGACTTGAGCAATAACATTATCTAAGAAATGAAATTTAACTTGCAAAATCACAAACAGAAATTTTAAGATTAAGTGCAAGTCAATACGACTGTTTCATCATAGTACACATTTAGTGAAAGGAAAAAAAAACATGAATAAAAGAAAGTCAACATACACTGACATTAAATAAAGAAAACGAGAAAACGGAAAGAAATAGGACAAACAACAAAAAGAAAAAAAGGAAAGAAAACTTCTCTCAGTTTAGTAGTTCAAGGATTCTCGTTTAGATCATCCGCTCCTGTTCCGTTATGGTCACCAGTATAC
>NC_021162.2:43289283-43296640 GCF_000331145.2 Cicer arietinum | reverse complement strand
TGTCGGCGGGGAATGAAAGAAACCACTCCTTAGCATCATCTATCAAAGAGAATGGAAATAGCTTCAATTTCTTGCCTTCCTCAGACAAACCATCCACCTTCACTGTTTCACATAATTCAAAGAAATTTGTGAGGTGTCTATTAGCGTCTTCGTTATGTCTACCGGAAAAATGAATTTCCATCAACTCTTGGTATAGAGCAAGACTTATTTCAAACTTATTGATTGTAACCGGTTGGTGATGAATGGGTAATCGAGCACGATTTCTAATTCGATTCCCATATTCTCCGAGAGTACGTTCTGGTGGTGGTGGGTCGGCCATTTCAGTAAATATGACACAATCACCCAAAACCTCTTCTTCCACTACTAAATGTCTTTCCCTTTGTCTCCTTTCTCGAGCTGCCTTTCTATGTGCTTTCGCTGTTTTTTCAATTTCTGGATCAAAGATAAGTTCAGCTGAGGACTGGCCTCGCATACAAGGTTAGACAAATTGTGAGTACTAAAGAGTTAAAGAGAGATAAATAATTAAGTAAAAATAAGAGAGTTTTAAACCAATTTTTTTTTAAAAAAATTAGAAGTAAAATAAAAGAAGAAATTTTATTGCAGAGCAAAAAATTTCAATTCAGTAAATAAATTAAATTCAATAGTGATATGGCAATCCCCGGCAACGGCGCCAAAAACTTGATAGCTTTTCAGCAAGTGTACTGAATCGTTGCAAGTAATAATAAAACGATAGTACCGAGTGTCGAACTCAAGGATTGCGTTTTACTATTGAATTATATTTGATTACTAGAATTGAACAAAAAGGTTCCCAAGTTGATTGAAATAATGTTTGAAATTAACAACAATAATAAAATTGATCTTTTATAATGAGAAAAATGTCAGGGATGAGTTTCACTTCGAATCCAACCTTGGTGTCTAATTTGATCCTAGTTACTGAATTCCTTTATTGAATTATTACCGAATTCTCTTTATTATTCTTGCCCTAATGTCTTAGTGACAGAACCTTTAATTCCAAAGTAACCCCTAATTCCTTAGTGGATTTAAGATTAGAATTAAGCATTACCGTATAGAAATTCTCTTGTAAATTATTGCTTTGCAACTAATTTAATTGGTTTCATGACCTGCATCTATCCCTAGACTACAAATTCATGAATTTCTCATCTCAAGCATTCGTAAAGTCCACTTCCGTTTCAAAATACAAATCGTAGAACATTTTAATGTTGATCAAGCAATAAAAAGCATTAAGCACAGAGATGAGAAAAACAATTCAATAAACTCATTCATATAACTAGAAATCAAATCAGAAAAATAAGGGTTTCATCTGGTTACACTCATCCCTAACAAATAGGGTTTAGTTACTCATGACAGAGATACAAAAGATAAGGATTAAAGAAGAATTACAAGAATGATTCATGGATGATTCTTGATAAAACTGCTTCAATCGCGTTAGAAACGGCCGTCTTTGAGTTTCTATGCTAGGGCACAAGTCTCCCAAGTTCCCCAGAGTTACGCGCCCCAAGCGCGCGTTGACAGAACTGAAACACGAGAAATGCGCTCCAGGCGCGCGTTGACAGAACTGAAACACGAGAAATGCGCTCCAGGCGCGCCCCAAGCGCACAACATCTGCTGTCTGATGTATTTTGCATTTTTCTCATCTTTTGCGTCTGAATTTGGTCCCATTGTCTTTATGAAAGTTGTATATATGGATCTTAGCTTTCATTAGCACTTGGAGTGACACTAATTGGACATCTAGAACTCCAGATATGGCTGAAATACTCCACATATATCATGTTGATTTTTCACCAAAATTCAGCACTGCACTAAAACAAAACGCAATGTAAAATTACGACAAATTCCTTCTTAACCAACGAAATAAAAACAAAAAACATTTTATTAACTCAAAGAACAAAAATCAAAAAAATGTATCAAATAAATCCTTAATTTAACTGATGATTGGGGATAAATAAGACTAAAACAGTGGGAAAATATGCATATGATGAAGAGTCACCACCTACCCACGACCTAGAACTAGCAGCAGTTGTCTTTGTGCTTAAGATATGGAGACATTATTTATATGGATCTAGATTTGAGGTTTTCAGTGGCCATAAGAGCTTTAAGTACCTTTTTGACCAGAAGGAGTTGAACATGAGACAACATAGGTGGATGGAGTTTCTCAAAGATTTTGATTTTGAACTTAACTATCACCCTGGAAAGGCCAGTGTAGTTGTTGATGCCTTGAGTAGAAAGAATTTGAGTGTGTCCGCTTTAATGGTTAAGCATAATGAGTTGTTGGAACAATTTAGAGACCTTAGTTTAGTTTATGAAGTGACACCAGAAATCATTAAATTGGGAATGTTGAAGGTAACTAGTGGATTATTAGAAGAAATTGAAAAGAATCAGAAATTGGATTTATACCTTTTGGATAAGTTACAGTTGATTGACCAAAGCAGAGAATCTGATTTTAAAATAGGTGTGGATGAAATTTTGAGATTTAAGGAGAGAATTTGTGTTCCCGATGAAGAAGAGTTAAGAAAGATGATCTTAGAGGAAGGACATAGGAGTTGTCTAAGTATTCACCCTCGAGCCACAAAGATGTATAAGGATCTCAAGAAGATATTTTGGTGGCCTAAAATGAAAAAAAAAATGTTGTTGAGTTTGTGTATGCTTGTTTGACCTGTCAAAAGTCTAAGGTAGAACACCAGAAACCTTCAGGCTGATGCAACCTTTGAGTATTCCCGAATGGAAGTGGGATATTATCTCTATGGACTTTGTTGTAGGTTTACCTCGAACTCAAAAAAGGTATGATAGTATTTGGGTTATTATAGATTAACTAAATCTACTCACTTTATTTTGATAAACATAACTTATTCTATGGAAAGGTTAGCTGAAATATACATAAAGGAAATTGTGAAGTTACATGGAATCCCATCAAGTACAGTCTCAAATAGAGACCCTAGGTTTACCTCGAAGTTTTGGCAAGGTTTACAGAGCGCTTTAAGTACAAACCTTAGGATGAGTTCAGCCTACCACCCACAAACAGATGGTCAGACTAAACAAACCAATCAATCCCTAGAAGACTTGTTGAGAGCTTGTGTGTTGGAACATAATTGAAGTTGGGATAGCTTTTTGCCACTTATAGAGTTAACCTATAACAATAGTTTCCACTCTAGCATTGGAATGGCCCCTTTTGAGGCGTTGTATGGGAGAAGGTGTAGAACCCCTCTGTGCTGGTTTGAGATGGGTGATAACCTTATGTTAGGACTTGAGATTTTTCAACAGACTACTGATAAAGTAAAAATGATTCAGGAAAAGATGAGAGCGTATCAGAGTAGGCAAAAGAGTTACCATGATATAAGAAGGAAAAACCTTGAATTTCAAGAAGGTGATCATGTATTTCTGAGAGTTACTCCAACGACTGAGGTTGGTCGAGCATTAAAAATGCTAAAGCTTACTCCCCGTTTTATAGGACCTTACCCAATTCTTAAACGTATCGGTAACATAACATATCATATCGCGTTGCCTTCATCTCTTTCTAATCTTCATAGTGTCTTTCACATGTCTCAACTTCGCAAGTACCTTTTCGATCCTTCACATGTTATTGAGTCAGACAAGGTCCAAATAAAAGAGAATCTAACTTTTGAGACCTTACCGTTACGGATTGAGGACCGAAAGAGCAAGGAATTAAGGGGTAAGACGATTTCATTGGTTAAGGTTGTCTGTGGAGCTGCTACTGGTTAAAGTGCAACGTAGGAAGTCAAAATTCAGATGCGCGATTCTTATCCAGAGTTGTTTCCATTAGGTAAATGTCGAGGACATAATTTTTTTTACAAGGGGAGAAATTTAATACCCCAATTTCTTATTATTATATTTTAATGATATAATAATGCACAACTACTATTATCAGTGTGTTTGATGTGTGCGTTAATTCCTCCGCGGTTGCCCTATGTGCTTGCCTTAGTGATTCAATTAAATTATTAATACTAATAATATTGAATTTATTCTAATAATAATAATAATAATTGAACAATGATAAGAATGAAATATGGGCTAACTGGAATTGCCCATTCTTGACAACAAGGTCGGATAACTAAACCTAGTATTACTATTATATATATATATATATATATATATAAAAGTGATAGAATATTGGTGGCTAAGATGTTGCCACATTAGTCTGAGCATCCCATTCCCAAGAAGCATAATTCTCAGAAGAAGAAAAACAAAGAAACAACGCTGAAATTATTTTTTTCTTTTATATTTCATCTCTAATTTCTCCTTACACGTTGAGATGGGTGATAACCTTATGTTAGGACTTGAGATTTTTCAACAGACTACTGATAAAGTAAAAATGATTCAGGAAAAGATGAGAGCGTATCAGAGTAGGCAAAAGAGTTACCATGATATAAGAAGGAAAAACCTTGAATTTCAAGAAGGTGATCATGTATTTCTGAGAGTTACTCCAACGACTGAGGTTGGTCGAGCATTAAAAATGCTAAAGCTTACTCCCCGTTTTATAGGACCTTACCCAATTCTTAAACGTATCGGTAACATAACATATCATATCGCGTTGCCTTCATCTCTTTCTAATCTTCATAGTGTCTTTCACATGTCTCAACTTCGCAAGTACCTTTTCGATCCTTCACATGTTATTGAGTCAGACAAGGTCCAAATAAAAGAGAATCTAACTTTTGAGACCTTACCGTTACGGATTGAGGACCGAAAGAGCAAGGAATTAAGGGGTAAGACGATTTCATTGGTTAAGGTTGTCTGTGGAGCTGCTACTGGTTAAAGTGCAACGTAGGAAGTCAAAATTCAGATGCGCGATTCTTATCCAGAGTTGTTTCCATTAGGTAAATGTCGAGGACATAATTTTTTTTACAAGGGGAGAAATTTAATACCCCAATTTCTTATTATTATATTTTAATGATATAATAATGCACAACTACTATTATCAGTGTGTTTGATGTGTGCGTTAATTCCTCCGCGGTTGCCCTATGTGCTTGCCTTAGTGATTCAATTAAATTATTAATACTAATAATATTGAATTTATTCTAATAATAATAATAATAATTGAACAATGATAAGAATGAAATATGGGCTAACTGGAATTGCCCATTCTTGACAACAAGGTCGGATAACTAAACCTAGTATTACTATTATATATATATATATATATATATATAAAAGTGATAGAATATTGGTGGCTAAGATGTTGCCACATTAGTCTGAGCATCCCATTCCCAAGAAGCATAATTCTCAGAAGAAGAAAAACAAAGAAACAACGCTGAAATTATTTTTTTCTTTTATATTTCATCTCTAATTTCTCCTTACACGTCACCAAGGTTTGCTTGCAATTACCTGCATCATAGAAATATTGGGTATGTATTCCTCTCTTTCAATTTTCAATAATACTTGTGCGTATGATCAGGTCATCGTAGCACTAGGCATGCGTTCTTTATTCGAATTTTTAGTAATAATATACCTGGATATGATTGAGTTATATTACTGGCCATATATTCGGAAATTCATTTGCATCTAAAGAATTCATTTTATTTTAACTATAATTAAAAGTGATTTATCGTATGCATCAATTTAAATAAATACTATCAATTTCATTATATATATGCTATGCGATTTTGCTTTATTTTAATTAAAATTATATATTATTTTATTCTATTATATTTATAAGTACACATTACTGATATGTATCAGTTATTAGTATATATTCCAAATTTTAAATCGGTGTCATATATATATATATATATATATATATATAATAGTTATTGAACATTTTAATTGAAAAGGTACATAAACAATAATATTACCTTAGAAACGCTAAACTGTATTCCAAATTTTCCTTTTTGACAGAATTTTCCAACCTTTCCTATGCATCTTTTGTATAAGCAATTTATAACACAAGATATTAATAAATTATCTTTAATTCAATACATTATAATTGATTCATAATAGAGATACTTGTGCAGTGCTTTTGATATAAATTTCATATGCTGAGAGTTTTTTTTTTAAATTTTTATGTTTAAATTATTTATTGGATATAAAAAATAACTCTAAAATCTTGAAGCAGCTAGACCTCTATGAAAATATTTTTCATTTTAAGAATCATCGTTTGAGTTATGAGATGAATATGTAAAATTTTGGATTAGTTATTTGAATGTGTATATGATTATGTAAATATTAAATTGTTCGTGTGTCAAGTGTTCTAATTGTTGGGAATTGGTATATAGAGTTAGAGTAGTCGAGAGTATCTAAAAGTGAAATAGTTCTATATTTCTTCAATCGGACTATTGATTATATATTGATATTAGTGTCATTTCTTTGTTGTTGTAACTAGTTATAAATTACCAATAAATTATTGTCAATGTGTAATTGTTGGATTTTGAATTTCAAAAACTATTTAAAATTCACAATTTATGCCACCGAATATATTACTGGGTTGAGTCGCGGACTAGGTCGCTCTCTTTAAGACGTTTCGCGGCACTGCCCAAATTGTGCAATGCAGACTATCAACCACAAAGTCCCTAGGATAAAACAGCCCAGATTCACTGTATCGGAGTTCCACTGCACCGTAGAAAACCGTTCTAGAATTACGCCCTCAATATGGCAGTTTAAGCCACTCTCAATATGACAATTAAAGTCACTCTCAATATGGTACTATGACCATTCATAACTACGGTATAATAACCGCTCAAAAAGACAAAAAAAAAAACGAATGGACTACGGCATAATAACCGCTCTAAAAACAAAGTGATTACGGCATAGCAACCACTCTAAAAACAAAAGAACTACGGCATAACAACGACTCAAAAAACCGAAAGAATTACGGCATAACAACCGCTTTAAAACCGAAGGGACTGCGGCATAATAACCGCTCTAAAACCGAAGGGACTGCGACATAATAACCGCTCTAAAACCGAAGGGACTGCGGCATAATAACCGCTTTAAAACCGAAGGGACTGTGGCATAATAACCGCTCTAAAACCGAAGGGACAGAAAGAAAGGGGAGAAGTGGCTCGAAAATTAGGCGAGCAGAATATAAGAGGGAGAAAAGAGAAAGTTGGGAAAAGCATCCAACTTTGGTGTGTTTTTCACAATAGCTTGAAGCTCATTATATAGTGATGGAAGCAAAGTCACATATGTTTTCTAAACAATGTGGGACTTTAGTATGTATAGAATTAAAACTACACAAAACATGATAGTTTTTCAAAGTGGGATTTCAAAAAATATTCTTACCAATGTGGGACTTGAATTTTAAAAACAAGTTTCTTTCCAATTAAATTTACAAGAAATATTTCTTTCCAATGTGGGACTTCAACACATTTTTAAATTCACACTATAA
>NC_021162.2:43284284-43285981 GCF_000331145.2 Cicer arietinum | reverse complement strand
CGAAGGGACTACGACATAATAACCGCTCTAAAATCGAAGGGACTGCGGCATAATAACCGCTTTAAAACCGAAGGGACTACGGCATAATAACCGCTCTAAAAACAAAGTGATTACGGCATAGCAACCACTCTAAAAACAAAAGAACTACGGCATAACAACCGCTCAAAAAACCGAAAGAATTACGGCATAACAACCGCTTTAAAACCGAAGGGACTACGGCATAATAACCGCTCTAAAACCGAAGGGACTGCGGCATAATAACCGCTCTAAAACCGAAGGGACTGCGACATAATAACCGCTCTAAAACCGAAGGGACTGCGGCATAATAACCGCTTTAAAACCGAAGGGACTGCGGCATAATAACCGCTCTAAAACCGAAGGGAGAGAAAGAAAGGGGAGAAGTGGCTCCAAAATTAGGCGAGCAGAATATAAGAGGGAGAAAAGAGAAAGTTGGGATAAGCATCCAACTTTGGTGTGCTTTTCACAATAGCGTGAAACTCATTATATAGTGATGGAAGCAAAGTCAAATATGTTTTCTAAACAATGTGGGACTTTAGTATGTATAGAATTAAAACTACACAAAACATGATAGTTTTTATGTATAAAATTGAAACTACACAAAATATGATAGTTTTTCAAAGTGGAATTTCAAAAAATATTCTTACCAATTTGGGACTTGAATTTTTAAAAAACAAGTTTCTTTCCACTTAAATTTACAAAAAATATTTCTTTCCAATGTGGGACTTCAACACATTTTTAAATTCACACTATAACATACTTATGTTCCAACAGTAATTAGGTGAGTTTTAACTTGAAGTAAGGAGTATGAGTTATGGCGCCGCTTTCGCACTCTTAAACCACGTAAAAGATACTTTTAATTACCGATGTTTGAATTTCAATGACTACAGTAATTGTTACCTTAAGTAGTTGACTACATGAGTAAGACGGACTAGCTACCCCGATGACTCATCGTTGATCAAAGAGGCAACAATAATCCGTTGTTATTATTAGTATAAATACTTGTTAATTTTGTTTTGGAAATAGTTAGAAACCATGTTCATCTGTTATACAACTTTTAGTGATTATGAGTCTTATGTGGCACCAACGTTGAATGCTTAATAACTGATTACGTGGCATGAATATTAGGTTAGTTGTGTGTACTTAAATTCAACATTCAATTAAGTATATTTGATCTTCTAAGTAACGTGCTTAAAATAAATAAGTGCATTGTGTCAGTGTCTTTTTTGTTCTATATTGTCTTATTTGATAAAGACATAAAACTATTGTAAGAGTTGTATAAATGAATTTTGTGTAACACTTTAAAATTAAGTTAGACTTTGGGTGTGTTTGAAACTATATGTGAAAAAAAAATTTCTATTCCACTATAATTATGCACATTAGTTTTCTTTTAAAAAAAACTTAAGTGATTGCAGAACATTGAGTTGTTTTATGCATTTCTATTCGTAATTCATGAAGGTGTGATATATTTTAAATGTTTTTCTATCTGTCTAACTTTGTGAAACTTATAGAGTAATTGTATTTAGGATTTAAACACCCTTTTAGGAGAGTAAAACTAGTAGATTATTGTTTGAGAAGTTAGTTGAACTTGAAAATGTATTTGATATATGTGATATTTGACGTAACTGAATGTAGTAAGTTGTTGTTGACTAAAATTCACATGCTTAGTTTTATCTATA
>NC_021162.2:43262272-43283993 GCF_000331145.2 Cicer arietinum | reverse complement strand
GATTTTTGACTTGATGTGCTTAATTGAATAGTGAATGTCTTAAAT
Source organism: Cicer arietinum (assembly GCF_000331145.2). Taxonomy (NCBI): domain Eukaryota; kingdom Viridiplantae; phylum Streptophyta; class Magnoliopsida; order Fabales; family Fabaceae; genus Cicer; species Cicer arietinum. The sequence goes on along the minus strand of NC_021162.2, from coordinate 43,283,948 downwards.
ACGTTTATAGACTAAGTTTGAATCTAGAGGGTGGTAAGTTAGATATTAGTTCAATCACCACAAATTTCGAGGACGAAATTTCTTTAACAAGGGGAGAATTGTAACACCCTAAATTTTAAAATAAATATTTTCTAAATGAAATATGGTTTTAAATAATTAATTTGGTGTTAAAATTATTTTAGAATATGTATGGAGAAATTTTGCGACTAATTTTTGTTATATGGGTGTTTTCTATGATGTGCTAATCTTGTACATATTTGACTGAGTAAGTGATATGAATAACAAATATTATATTTTATTATTTTATATATTTTAAATATAAATAATAGTATTTTAGTGTACATATTTAGAGTTGAATATTTTAGAAAAGTTTTAAAAAAATAAATAAAATAGGTTTGTATTTTGAAAGAGTGCGGGCAAATATAATTATTTTAATGTGAGAATTTTAGAGAGTAATATTTTAATTATGGATGAATATAACAAGTAATTAACTTGTTTGTGACACTTTAAAAATAAAATAAACTTTGGGATAGACCACTTTCTACACCCCTCATTGTTGTTTGCTTATACTATTGTTTTGTTTGGGCTGTTTGCTTTCTACACCCCAGTTTTGAGTCCTTCCTATTCACACCCTTCCATCTACATTTTAAAAAAAAATAATTGCCAAAGAATTCACGCTGAAACGCAGCTATACACAAAGAAAACCTTTTTCTCTCAAATTTCCTCCCACCAATTCTTTGCCATTTGAATCGATCTCAACCTCTTTCCCACACAAAATCGGCCACTGAATCCATTTTTTGCATCAATTTTATCAATCGTTGCTCCGTTTTTTTTCAGAAACAACTCTGTTTCATTCCTTGGGAGAGCTATTTTTGGCCGATTTCGGTCACCATGTTTGTCGTCTCAAAAAAACTGACATCGTTTTTGAATTCCTCTCGTCGAAACCTTCAAGAAACACTACTCATTTTCATTTTTCGGTGAAGTTGACGTCAGACCCTTCCGGCGCTCCAACGAGTCGATGAGACATTTTCTGTAGTTTTTGTCTCGTCGTTTTGACTTCATTTTTGCTCAAGAAATTATTATTAATTATTTAATATTGATTTTTATGCTCCGCATAACTTTTCAATCGCGTCTCTATCTTCGAATTCTTCTGTTTTACGTTGTCAATCTGTAGTTGCCGTTGAAAACTCTCATTGATTTTTGGGTTTGATAAAGCGTCGAAATAAGGTAAGGGGTGAGAGAGCGTTTGAATTCATGAATATAATATATTGTGAGATGAACGAGAAAACTGTATTTTCAAACGATTCATCTGGGGCTCGTTACGTATGTCAGTAGTCCTTTGAGAGATAAATTGATTAATGTGAAATATGAGAATTGTGAGATTAAAAAGTGAAATTAGAAATGTTTATAATGTGTTGATTGATTTAATTCTTGATAATTGTGTGGTATTTGATATTTGCCATTATTGTGGTGTTGGATGTCGAATGAAATTATGTGCATATGTTTGATTAGACAAATTTATGTGATGCGATAATAAAAGATGGATGCATGGTATGATATATTTTTACGTGATTATAATGATGATTTTTGATTGATGATAATGATGTTATAAAATTGTGATGAGTTTATATGATGATCATGATTATATATGATTAATGATGTTATAAAGTTGTGATGAGATAGTGATGATTGATGAAATAAAGATGATTCCTAAAGATGACGCTCTTGATGGAGTAGTCTAAGCTAACGAGGGGAGAAAATAAATATTGAGAATTTGTGAAGTGAAGATTATTTTGTTATCATATAGGTAGGGTCTGACAAGCCTAGTGATTCCGGGGAAGTACAACTGAATGAGTCTGATCGTGGCGATCTGTTGATAATATGAACGGTTCCATGGTTGCATATCCATCTCTGAATGTTCTTCGGTAGAGTGTTCTATCTCTTGCTCTTACGACTGCTCAACCTCAACTTCTTGAGATGCTTACTCTTTGCTTTTTCCACCATTCACTATTTTACCAATTTTCTTAAATATTGATTTCTTTTTTGGTTTTCCTTCCATGATCATGTTCTTTTTGCACGGATTCTTTGAGTTTACATCGAAATTTAATAGTCCATAATAATATAGTAACAAGATTAAATAAGCCATAATTTTAAGTAAATATAAATTAACAACATAATAATGACAGTCAAGGAGAAAAAATTTGTACGTATAAGTGTCTTAAGTTCGGCGAGTAGTTAAGGTTGTGGATTAAGTGACGTCTTAGAAATGTTTTTAGTGTTGACACCTAATTTTAAAATTATATATGTTATTAAATATAAATAAAAAATATGAAAAATATTTAATTATATTATTTTCAGGAGAAGACAGCACCATGGTCTATTTTTTCAATTTTTGCGACCATGGAGAATATTACTCATTCGAGAATTGTGTGTATTAATAATATTTATTTGGTTTAAATGTATTTTTATTCTTTTTAATTTCTTTAAAAATTATTTTTAATTCTCTTATATTTAAAATTAGATTTTTGATCCCTTATTTTATAACTTGTGGAGTTTGATTGATCCGTATCTAATTTTATGATGCAGTATACTTATTAATAATATGATAGTGATTTAACAGAATTAAAGAGTCTAAAATAGATTTGTGTTCGACTTTATTCTTTTTTTCTTCATGAATCTTTGTTTATATTATAAAAAAAACATTCCTGAAGCTTTTTCAAGTAAAAAATATATATTGATTCAAAACATGGATTCAATTTTATTAAATTCAGTTGTATTACATAATTATCACATCATAATTAAACATACAACATCGTAAAAAATAGATGAGACTAAAACAATTCTACAAACTGTAAAATAGATGAAACAAAAATTCAAATTTAGAACTAAAATGACTAAAAGTCAATTTTAAATAAAATAGAGAGATCAAAAATATATTTAAACCAAATTTATTTCATAAGAGGCAATTCTATAAATAATATATGTGAATATCTTTTTAAATTAGAATTCATTTTTTAATTCGTAATATATGTAAATCTAACCTATTTTTTGAGACATAACCGTCTAGTTTATTCATTACAAATATGTTTTTTTAAAGTAAATTTCATTGTAATTCTATATCTTATTAACTTGTTATTTACAGAGACCTAGATTAATGAGATATGTGATCAAGACCTACGTGAGCTCGACATTTTTAGACAAATCAATTGTTTAAACTGGTTGATATATTTCATATTATTATTTTAATAAAATTTACTTTGATTGGTAACACAAAAATGCTCTTGTTCTTAAAGGGGATAAACTAAAAACAATTTACATAATGAAAAGGTACATAAACAATAATAATACCTTAGAAATGCTAAATGTTATTCCAAATTTTCTTTTTTGACAGATTTTTGTATAAGCAATTTATAGATAGCTCAATATATTAATGAAACTCATGATCAATAGATCTCATTTAATTAGCTTTAATTCAATACATTATAATTGATTCATAATTGAGATACTTCTCTTGTACTTTTGATATAAAATTCATACGCGAGAGTTTTTTTTTTTTTTTAATTTTTATGTTTAAATTATTTACAGTAGAGTATAGAAAAAATAACTCCAAAAATCTGCTAATAATAATAACTCTCGCATCTAAAAAAATAACACTCAAAAAATATTTTTAAGTTGAACAAGTGTTTCTCTCTTTGAACTCTAAGATGAATTGAGAAATTTGAGCTTTCGTTCTTCTACTCTTTTCTGCTTTTTGATGTTTTTCTCCTTCAGTCTTGATTGTCTATTTATAGTGAAAATTTGGGTTTCAATTTAGTCATTGTTTAATTCTGAATTGTATTTTGTTTTAATTGATTTTATAAATTTTTCAAAATGATTCTATTTTTATTTTGTGTAGATTGAGTTTGGAGATTCTTCAGATTGATTATGTTCCTATTTTGTGTAGATTGAATTTATAAATTCTTCATATAAACTATTCTTCAAATCATGATCAATGTGACACCCTAAACCCCAAAATGACATATATAATAATTTTATACTAGATTTTTTTGGGCAAAATTCGCAGCAGATAAAGAAAATTTATTTACAAGGAAATAAAAACTTTTGTAACTAATTTAGGATATCACGTTTCTCAAAGTACATATGGAACAATTCAAACTTTATTACTCAATTAAAACAATTTAATCTCAATGAACTTGATTTAACTATAAATTTTTATTTTATTCCAAAAACTTACTAGTACTAAGGTTTTCATATAAAAAGTCATTTGTAATTACATAACTAAAATATAAATTACAACTCTAAATTTTCGGTATCACCTATCAGATCGAGGTTTCTCCAAAATTGGAACTTCAAAACTCATTAACCTGTAATAACTGCGATTTCCCAAACGCAGGGACAAGTCAGTAAAACACAAACAACGAAGGAGGTGAGTTTTGAAATCATGTTAATAGTATAATATAAGTAAGCAGAACACGCAAACAATCATAATATATCGTATCATAATCACATTGCAATGTATCAAAATATTTAAGTAAATAGTACCATATTATAACATCAAAGTTACTCAAGTAAAATAATCATCTCATTATAATATGCATCAAATCATTTAAGGGTAATTATTATTACTTTTGAAACACATCAATCACAAGGAAATACAATGCTATGCACGAGCTTAGACTATACTTCACAATGTGGTACCATTCTAACTCTGAAGTACTTGGTTAGGAGGCTTGACACTATGCCACCATCTCGATGGACGGACAATTCAAATTGGCCATGTTCTTATAGATCCCATCAACTCAACCCGAGAGACATATATGCGACAATCAAGGTAAACATGTGTTGCATGGTAGCTCTAGACATTTGGAGTGCGACCTCCAAGTCACCTAGGAATTCCCCACCCGAATACCTCCAAGGTCTAACAATATTGCCTTAAGGCTCAATAGCAGACCGCCATGATCAGCCTCATTCAGTTGTACTTCCCCGGAATTATATGATGACAAAATAATCTCCACTTCACAAATTCTTGATATTTATTTTCTCCCCTTGTCGGCCTATGGTACTCCATTAAGACGTTTATCTCAAACACAAATTCGAATCAAAATATTCTCATCACAATTTATAACATCACTATCATTAATCAAACGTCGTCACATATACTCATCACAATCTTATAACATCAATCTCATCAATCATACATCATCACATAGACTTATCACAAATCTATGACATCATTTTTATTAATTATACATCCTTATAATCACATAAAACTTATCAAAATGCATCCACCTTTTATTATCACATCACCTAAACATGTCTAATCAAACATATACATAAAATTCATTCGACATCCAATATCACACATTTAACAATAATAAATCAAATAGCACAATAATATCAAATGCCCAACATTTAACGAAATTAAATCAAATATCATAATAATATTAAATACCACACATTTAATGAATCAATCAACACCTTATAAGTATTTCTATTCCATATTTTAATCTCACAATTTCCATTTTGCATATTAATTAATTTATCACTCAAAGAGCTACTGCCGTACGTAGCGAGTCCCAGATGAATCGTTGGGAAATACGGTTTTCCCGTCCATCTCACATACTCATGAATTCAAATGCTCTCTCACCCCTTATCTTATTTAGACGCTTTCTCAAACACGGAAATCAATGGAAATTTTCCATATCAATTGTAGATCGACAACGTTCAACGAGCGAATCCGAATAAACGACGAGTTCACAAAATCGTTGAGACTTGACTGATAAATTACTCTTAGCTTAAAAATAAATTTTAAATAATTAATAATAATTTTAGGAACAAAAATGGAGTCAAAACAACAAGAAAAACTGCAGAAAAAGTCTTACCGACTCGTTAGAGTGCCGAAAGGTTCCGACGTCAACTTCACCGAAAAATACAAATGAGTAGTGCTTATTGAAGGTTTCGACGAGAGGAATCCAAAAACGACACTATTTATTTTAGACGACAAATGTGGTGATCGGAATCGGCCAAAAACAGCTCGCAGAGGAAAGAAACGCATCTGTTTCTGATCAAACGGAGCCACGATTGTAAAAATTGATTCAAAAATGAATTCAATGGTCGATTTTGTGTGGGATAGAGGTTGAGATCGTTTCAGAATGGCAAGGAATTGGTGGGAGTGAATTTGAGAGAAAAAGGGTTTGAGCAATTTGGCTGTCAGATTTTCACTTTTTATTTTTTTAATTGTAGAAGGAGGGGGATAGATTGCAGATGTACATGTACAAGAGTAAAATTGTAAGGTCCAACACAGGTAGTCAAATCTGAGGCATAATAATGGGTGTAATTAGTAACTCGCAGTGTAGAAAGGAAAAGTCCAATCAATAATAGCCCAAATTAATATGCAGAAGTAGAAAATAGAGGTGTAAACAGTCGTCTGGTCCAAAAATTCATTTTCTATTATTTCTAAATGTCCTTAATAAATAATTTATTTTATTGATCCTCGCTAAAAACTTTTTCTCCAAAACACTCATTTTCACATAATATTATTTTGTTTAACATAGATAAATCTAATTTTAACCGAAACTCTCATATTCAAAATAACAACTATGAGTATTACTATAACATTTTTCAAAATAATCACATAAAAATACATCATCATACCATAATAATTGTATGAAAATAAAGAAACTCAATAGAAATATTACTAATACTTCAAGATAATTATTTGTAAAATAAATAATTAAAATAGGATATATTTATAAAAACAATTAAATATAATTATGTGCATACTTAACATTAGTCAAACATACAAGAAAATATCACATTGACTACAAACGCACATATACACGTAGAATCATCTAATATCTTACACTTTAAAATATGTACACTAAAATACTATTATTTATAGAAAAATATATAAAATAATAAAATATAATATTTGTTATTTATATCACTTATTTAGTCAAATATATATAAAATTAGCGTATCATAGAAAACTCTCATATAACGAAAGGTAGTCGCAAGATTCATCCACATATATTCTAAAATAGTTTTAAAACCAAATTAATTATCTAAAATCCTATTTCATTAAGAAAATATTTATTATAAAATTTGGGGTGTTACAATTCTCCCCTTGTTAAAGAAATTTCGTCCTCAAAATTTGTGGTAAACAACTAATGAACTAATATCAAACTAAATACCCTCGAGATTGAAACTTAGTACCCAAAGATATAATCAACATACATAAGACATTCACTAGTCATTTAAGCACAATAAGTCAAAAATCAATTAACTTAGCAGGATAGACTAATGTGACACAAGAAATCAATTAAACACATCACGGTTAACAACTCAAATATGAACAAAATATAATGATCAATCATTATCGTTTATAGATAAAACTAAGAATATAAATTTAGTCAACAAAAACTTACTACATTTAGTTGAATCAATTAACACCTATATCATATACGTTTTCAAATTCAACTAATTTCTCAAACAATACTCTACTAGTTTTACTCTCTTAAAAATGTTTAAATTCTAAAAATAATTACTCTACAGATTTCACATAAGATAAAACTAAGAATATAAAGAAAACATTTCACACCTTCAAGAATTACAAAGAAAAACACATATAACAACTCCATGACATGCAATCACTTTAAGTCTTTTTTAAAAAAAAAAAAAGTAGTGTGTATAATAATAGTGAAATAGGATAAATATTTTCACATATGGTTTCAAACACACTCAAAGTATAACTTAATTTCAATGTCTTATACACACATTTTATTTATAGAACTCTTACAATAGTTCTAGATCCTTATAAAATGAAAAAATATAGAAAAATAAGATACCAACAAAATGCATTTATTCATTTTAAGAAAGTTACTTAAAAGATCAAAAGTACTTAATTGATAATTTAAGTACACACCTCCAACCTAATTTTCACGCCATATAAACAATTATTAGCATTCAACATTGATGTCTTATAAGACTCATCATCACTCAAAATTGTATAAGAGATTAATATGATTTTTACTATTTCAAAAATAAAATTAACAAGTTTTTCTAACAATAATAATGAGTTATTGTTGCCTCTTTTATCGACGATGAGTCATCGGGGTAGCTAGTCCCTCTTACTCATGTAGTCAACTACTTAAGGTAATCATAACTATGGTCATCCAAATTCAGACAAGGGCAATTAAAAGTATTTTTTTAACATGGTTCAGGAGTGCGAAGGCAGCACCACAACTCCTACTCCTTACTTCAAGTTAAAAATCCACTTAATTACACATTCTCAATAATTTATTTGTAATTTATAACTAGTTACAACAACCAAAAGAAAGGACACTTGCATCAATATGAATCACCAATCAAAATAAAGAAATATAGAATTATTTCACTTTTAAACACACTCAACTACTCTAAACACAATTCAAAAATTCTCAAAACTTACAACGTTTAAAACACAAACACTTTCACATTCACCTAATCACATATACATGCATATAACTAATTCAATAATTTGTATCATGATGTAGAATATTCTCATAGCAATCCAACAACTACCAATTTATCACAATTAAATTATTAATTGACTTTTTTTTTTGAATTAATTTTTATCATTTAACAAACGTTGAAACAAAGATTTTCCAATTTGCAGGTAAAGTAAGTAACTATTTTTACTCGAAGTTAATATAACAATCATAAAACCAAAATAAATGTCATAGTACATAAATCATTTTAGTGGTTAATTAACACTCTAAAATTTGATTTCAAACACTTAAAATATTTTAAAAGGACCATCAATCTTTTAATACCATAAAATAATTTTTCTTTAGAATACAAAACTTTTCCTTGGATTATTTCTTAATAAATCACACAATTTCTTTCTAAACTATTTTTAAAATCAATAAGATTACTAAAATTTCACCAACACCTTAACCATAAAAAATACCCCTCAATATTTAAGCACTCTTAAAACCATATTTTTCAACCTATATTTTGAAATAAAATCAACTCATGCATATAAAAATAGATACAAAATTTTCTAACACACCAAAACTTCTAAAATAGTTATATCTTTTCTTCATAATTTCTGAAAACTATTTTTACAACAAATCTTCTAGATTTTCTTAAAAAAACCACACATAGTAAAACTTGGCATATATAATTTTTCTCTTGTGTGGCTAATCTAAATTTTAAATAAATTCATCATTTATATATATATATATATATTATTTTAAGAATCAACACAATTTCAACGTAATTTATTTCTCTGAAATAAGTCAACAATGATTCAAACATAAAATAAATCAACTTTAATTCCTTCACAATTTTCTTTCTTTCCAAAAGTCTAACTTTAAAAATTCAACAAACCTTAATTTTATTTTATTTTTGTTTTCCTTCTCTTTTTCAATTAGTAGACATTTTATCATTTGAATTTTTTTTTACAATTATAAATCACTACTGAGTTATTAAAATCTAAAACTTTAATGTCAAATTAAACTCTAATGAGTACATTATATCTAAATCAATCATTTCAAGCAAATATCACAAACGCTCACAATTCAATATTCACATCACCCCCTCTGCACAACCTAACAACAAATCCTTTTTATTTTCTTAAAAAGGACATGTAGTAAAATATGGTGTAAATTTTCATCTATTTAAATATTATATAAAATAGTACTATAGAATTATTGTTATTTTATAAATTAACAAAAAATTCAACTCAATTTAATTTCTTTAAAATAATCAAGAGTAATTCGGTCAAAAGTTATTTGCATTTTACAAAATAACCTAATTTTACAAAATTCTAAGGTCTAACAACCTCTAATATTCACGAATTAATATTATTAATAATATGAATTTCCTAATATTTCACAACTACTACTAACATTCTAATTTGATTTCATTAGCAAGATCAAAACTTTAATAATGACCTTAAAGGCAAGGTCTATCATCGGTAATTAGTATTGTTAATTAAATTAACAATTTCAAAGATATAGCTAGTCAATAAAAAAAATTATTAATATCTATTCACCGTAACAAAGAGCAAATAATCAAATTTAGAAACACAAGCCACAAATCCAATCAAAAGGTAATTAACGTAATCATGCCAACAATTCAAATGAACTCAAATCTTAACAAATACACAATACAACAAGAAAAAGCAAACACTTAACGGTTAACAATTATCTTCAAAAATAAGAGAATCCACAACAAAACAAGAATAAGCAAGTACTTAACGATTAACAATAATCTTTCAGGAATCATGTATTGCAATAGAAAAATACATACCATTTAACACAAGTATAATAGTTAAGTATTTCAACACTTAAATGGGAGCACGGATCAATACAATTAAATCAAGGTTGACAATTCTAACTGGCATATAACCCACTCGGCCTGATTGGACCGATCTGCTCTGATACCACAAATGTGACACCCTAAACCCCAAAATGACATATATAATAATTTTATACTAGATTTTTTTGAGTAAAATTCGCAGCATATAAAGAAAATTTATTTACAAGGAAATAAAAACTTTGGTAACTAATTTAGGATATCACGTTTCTCAAAGTACATATGGAATAATTCAAACTTTATTAATCAATTAAAACAATTTAATCTCAATGAACTTGATTTAACTATACATTTTTATTTTAATTCCAAAAACTTACTAGTACTAAGGTTTTCATATAAAAAGTCGTTCGTAATTACATAACTAAAATATAAATTAAAACTCTAAATCCCCGGTATCGCCTATCAGAGCGGGGTTTCTCCCAGATTTGAACTTCAACACTCATTAACCTGTAATAATTGTGATTTTGCAAACACAGGGCCAAGTCAGTCAAACACAAAAAACGAAGGAGGTGTATTTTAAAATCATGTTAATAGTATAATATAAGTAAGCAGAACACGCAAATAATCATAATATATCGTATCATAATCAAATTACAATGTATCAAAATATTTAAGTAAATAGTACCATATTATAACATCAAAGTCACTCAAGTAAAATAATCATCTCATTATTATATGCATCAAATCATCTAAGGGTAATTATTATCGTTTCTGAAACAGATCAATCACAACAAAACAATCACAAGAGAATGCAATTATATGCATGAGCTTAGACTCTACTTCACAATGTGGTACCATTCTAACTCTGAAGTACTTGGTTAGGAGGCTTGATACTATGCCACCATCCTGGTGGACGAACAATTCAAATTGGCCCTGTCCTCATAAACCCTCTCAACTCAACCCGAGACACATATACGCGACACTCGAAGTAAACGTGTGTTGCATGGTAGCTCCGGACATTTGGAGTGCTACCTCCAAGTCACCTAGGAATTCCCCACCCGTATACCTCCAAGGTCTAACAATCTTGCCTCAAGGCTCAACAGCAGACTGCCACGATCAGGCTTATTCAGTTGTAGTTCCCCGAAATCACTGGGCTTGTCAGGCCCTACCTATATGATGACAAAATATTCTTCACTTCACAAATTCTCAATATATTTTCTCCCCTTGTTAGCTTAGGCTACTCGATTAAGAGCATCATTTTTAGGAATCATCACTATCTCATCAAACATGGGGTACTTCAATATTCTCATCACAATTTTATAACATCATTAATCATACATAATCATGATCATCATATAAACTCATCACAATTTCATAACATCACTATCATCAATCAAACATCATCATTATCATCACATAAACATATGTTATACAATGCATTCATCTTTTATTATCACATCACATAAATTCATCTAATCAAACATATGCACATAATTTCATTCAACATCACAACAATATTAAATATCAAATACCACACAATTATTCAAAATTAAATCAATCAACATCTTATAAACATTTCTATTTAACATTTTAATCTCACAATCCCATTATTTTCACATTAATTAATTTATCTCTCAAAGGGATACTACTGTACCTAGCGTGCCCCAGATAAATTGTTGGGAAATACAATTTTCCCATTCATCTCACAATATATTATACTCATGAATTCAAACGCTCTATCACCCCTTACCTTAATTAGACGCTTTCTCAAACACAGAAACCAATGGAGATTTTCAACAACTATAGATCGACAACGTACAACGAGCGAATCCAAATAAACGACGAGTTCACAAGATCGTTGAGTCTTGACGTATAAATTATGCTAAGCTTAAAAATAAAATTTAAATAAATAATAATAATTTTATGAACAAAAATGGAGTCAAAACGACGAGAAAAACTGCAGAAAAAGTCTCACCGACTCATTAGAGCGTCGGAAGGGTCTAACGTCAACTTCACCGAAAAATACAAATGAATAGTACTTCTTGAAGGTTTCGACGAGAGGAATCCGAAAACGGTACCAGTTTTTTGAGACGACAAATATGGTGATCGAAATCGGCCAAAAATAGCTTGCCCAAGGAAAGAAACACAACTGTTTCTGATTAAACGGAGCCATGATCGTTAAAATTTATGCCAAAAATGGATTCAGTGGCAGATTTTGTGTGGCATAGAGGTTGAGATCGTTTCAAAACAGCAAGGAATTAGTGGGAGTGAATTTGAGAGAAAAAGGGTTTGAGCATTATCAAATTTTTGTTTTTTATTTTTATTTTTTTAATTGCAGAAGGAGGGGTTCAGATTGCAGATGTACAGGTACAAGAGTAAAACTGTAAGGCCCAACACAAGTAGTCAAGTCTGAGGCAGAAACAGGGGTGTAATGAGTCACTCGCAGGTGTAGAAAGGAAAAGTTCAATCAATAATAGCCCAAATTAATATGCAGAAGTAAAAAAATAGGGGTGCAAACAGTCGTCTGGACCAAAATTCATTTTCTAGTATTAATAAAAATCCTTAATAAATAAATAATTTATTTTACTTTTTTAGAAACTTTTATCTTAAATACTTATTTTAACATAATACTATTTATCCGTAACATAGATAAACTAAAATCCTCATATTCAAAATAATAAATATAATTATTACTATAACATTTTTCAAAATAATCACATAAAAATACATCATCTTTATAGAATAGTCAAAATGATAAAAAATAAATAAATATAGCATCAATAATTTATATTACTTAATAAATCAAAATAAATATGTATAAAATCCTCATACGATAGCAGCTATATAAAAATAAAGAAAATCAATATTAACATTACTAATATATCAAGATAATTATTTGTAAACTAAATAATTAAAATAACATATATTTATAAATAATTAAATATAATTATGTGCACACTTAACATCAGTCAAACATACAAGAAAATATCACATTAATTACAAAAACACGTATACATGTAGAGTTGCCTAAAATCTTATTCTTTAAAATATTTACACTAAAATACTATTATTTATAGAAAAATATATAAAATAATAAAATATAATAAAGTTAGTTACAAGATTTATCCACATATATTCTAAAACAATTTTAACATCAAATTAATTATCTAAAATCCTATTCCATGAAGAAAATATTTATTATAAAATTTTGGGTTTTACAGATCCCTTTGCAACACCCTAAATTTTATAATAAACTATTTTATTAGTTAAGTACGATTTTAAATAATTAATTTAATGTTAAAATTATTTTAGAATATATGATGATAAATTTTCTGACTAATTTTCGTTATATGGGTGATTTCTATGATGTGCTAGTTTTATATATATTAGATTATATGAGCGATATAAATAATAAATATTATATTTTACTCTTTGATCTATTTTTTAAAAAATAGATAGTATTTTAGTGTAATATATATTTTAAAGAAAAAGATATTATGCGATTTTACGTGTATACACGTGTACCCAATTAATGTAATATTGTTTGTGCGTTTGACTGATATTAAATATGCACATAGTTATATTTCAATTATTTATAACTATTTTCTATTTTTAGTTATTTTTTTATAAATAATTATCTTGAGATAGAATTGATATTGTGTTTGATTTCGCTTATTTTTATATACTTGTTATGACATTGTGATTTTATATATATTTATTATGATTTAGTAATTAATATAAAATATTAATGTTATATTTTTATTTTATAATTTTGACTATTTTCTAATATGTTGGTATTATTATAATGTGAGTATTTTGAGAAATAAGTATAATTGTAGAAATTATTTTGAATGTGAGAGTTTCAATTATTAGTAACATGTTTTTTTATATTGATTATTTTAATTACTCTAATTTATAAAATATTAGTAATGTTTGGAAAACGGTGTTTGGAAGAATATTAAAAAAAGAGATTAAATAATTATTAATTTTGTTCTAGCAAAATAAAAATAATAATAGTAAAACAAAAACATAAAAAAAAAAGGACCAATGGGTTTGACTCGCGTGTGAACCCTAATTGTTAATAAAATAAAACAAACAAAAAAGGGAAGGGAGTTGGAACTATGAAGGGCAGTCGTAAAAGCAAAGATGAAACACAACAATAAACTATCGTTTGACATCGGTGATTGATAACTGTTACAAAAAACTTTCTCCATTTTCTCCCAAATTTGAGTATGTTATTTCATTCATTTAACTAGTCAATTAAACATTATTTTCCAGATTTTTAACAACCTCAATTTCTCTCTAAAATATCCGACTTCTCCGTTTGTAGAATTCGTTATTTTGCATCGTTCTCCTTCACCATAAGTCGGGGATTCGAGTGAAACCCACTCCAAAACGACCGTGTGAAAAGTGGCTATATTATCCACTGATTGGTTTCTGGTTTATGATCGATTGAAGGACAAAGAGTCAATGAACAAAGGTTGTTTGCTAGTGGAATCGTATTTGTGTATGAAAGCGTCGAAATAAGGTAAGGGGTGAGTGAGCGTTTGAATTCATGAGTATAATATAATGTGAGATGAACTGGAAAACTGTATTTCCCAATTATTTATTTGGGGCTCGCTACGTACAGCAGCAACCCTTTGAGTGATAAATCTATTAATGTGAAAATATGGAAATTGTGAGATTAAAATATGGAATAGAAATATTTATAAGGTGTTGATTGATTTAATTTCGTTAAATGCATGGTATTTGATATTATTATGATATTTGATTTTAAATGAATTTGATGCATATGTTTGATTAGACGAATTTATGTGATGTGATAATAAAATATGGATGTATGGTATGATATATGATGCGGGATGATCATGCTGATTTTTTATCGATAATAGTGATGTTATAAAATTGTGATGAGTTTATATGATGATTACGATTATGTATGATTAGTGATGTTATAAAATTGTGATGAGTCTATACGATGATTATGATTATGTATGATTAATGACGTTATAAAACTGTGACGAGAATATTGAAGTTCCCCATATATAATGAAATAGTGATGATTTATAAAGATGATGCTCTTAATGGAGTAGTCTAAGCTAACGAGGGGAGAAAATAAATATTGAAAATTAGTGAAGTGAATATTATTTTGTCATCATATAGGTAGGGCCTGACAAGCCTAGTAATTCTGGGAAAGTACAACTCAATGAGCCTAATCGTGGCGGTCTAATGTCGAGCCTTAAGAAAAGATTGTTAGACCTTGGAGGTATACGGGTGGGGAATTCCTAGGTGACTTGGAGGTAGCACTCCAAGGTCTAACAATCTTTTCTTAAGGCTCGACATTAGACCGCCACGATTAGGCTCATTGAGTTGTACTTCCCTGGAATCACTAGGCTTGTCAGACCCTACCTATATGATGACAAAATAATCTCCACTTCACAAATTTTCAATATTTATTTTCTCCCCTCGTCGGCCTATGGTATTCCATTATGACATTCATCTCAAACACAAATCGGAATCACAATATTCTCATCACAATTTATAACATCATTACCATTAATTACATGTCATTACAATCTTGTAACATCAATCTCATCAATCATACATCATCACATAGACTTATCACAAATTTATAACATCATTATTATTATTTATACATCCTCATAATCACATAAAACTTATCAAAATGCATCCACCTTTTATTATCACATCACCTAAACATGTCTAATAAAAAATATACATAAAATTCATTCGACATCCAATATCATAATAATATCAAATATCACACATTTAACAATAATAAATCAAATAACACAATAAAATCAAATACCCAACATTTAACGAAATTAAATCAAATATCACAATAATATTAAATATCACACATTTAATGAATCAATCAACACCTTATAAGTATTTCTATTCTATAAATTAATCTCACAATTTCCATTTTGAATATTAATTAATTTATCACTCAAATGGCTACTGCCGTACGTAGCGAGCCCCGGATAAATCATTGAGAAATACGGTTTTCCCGTTCATCTCACAATATATTATACTCATGAATTCAAACGCTCTCTCACCCCTTACCTTATTTAGACAATTTCTCAAACACAGAAATCGATGAAAATTTTCCACATCAACTGTAGATCGACAACGTACAAAGAGCGAATCCGAATAAACGACGAATTCATAAAATCGTTGAGACTTGACTGATAAATTATTATGAGCTTAAAAATAAATTTTAAATAATTAATAATAATTTTAGGAACAAAAATGGAGTCAAAACAACGAGAAAAACTGCAGAAAAATTCTTATCGACTCGTTAGAGGGCCATAAGGGTCTGACGTCAACTTCACTGGAAAAATACAAATGAGTAGTGCTTCTTGAAGGTTTTGACGAGAGAAATCCAAAAACGATACCAGTTTTTTTAGACGAAAAATGTGGTGATCGGTATCAGCCAAAAACAGCTCTCCCAAGGCGAGAAACGCAGTTGTTTATGTTTAAACGAAGCCAGGATCGTTAAAATTGATGCCAAAAATGGATTTAGTAGTTGATTTTGTGTCGGATAAATGTTGAGATCGTTTCAGAACGGCAATGAATTGGTGGGAGTGAATTTGAGAGAAAAAGGGTTTGAGCAATTTGGCCGACATATTTTCGCTTTTTATTTTTTTTATTGCAGAAGGAGGGGTGCAGATTACAGATGTACTTGTACAAGAGTAAAATTGTAAGGCCCAACACAGGTAGTCAAGTTTGAGGCAGAAATATGGGTGTAATTAGTAACTCGCAGGTGTAGAAAGGGAAAGTCCAATCAATAATATCCTAAATTAATATGCAGAAGTAGAAAATAGGGGTGTAAACAGTCGTCTGGTCCAAAAATTCATTTTCTATTATTTCTAAATGTCCTTAATAAATAATTTATTTTATTGATCACCGCTAAAAACTTTTTCTCCAAAACACTCATTTTAGCATAATATTATTTTTTTTAACATAGATAAATCTAATTTTAACCAAAACTCTGATATTCAAAATAACAACTATGAGTATTACTATAACATTTTTCAAAATAATCACATAAAAATACATCATCATACCATAATAATTGTATGAAAATAAAGAAACTCAATAGCAATATTATTAGTACTTCAAGATAATTATTTGTAAAATAAATAATTAAAATAGGAAATATTTATAAAAAAAATTACTTATACTTATGTGCATACTTAACGTTAGTCAAACATACAAGAAAATATCGCATTGACAACAAACGCACATATACACGTAGAATCATCTAATATCTAAAACTTTAAAATTAGTACACTAAAATACTATTATTTATAGAAAAATTTGTAAAATAATAAAATATAATATTTGTTATTTATATAACTTATTTAGTCAAATATATATAAAATTAGCGTATCATAGAAAACTCTCATATAACGAAAGGTAGTCGCAAGATTCATCCACATATATTCTAAATAGTTTTAAAACCAAATAAATTATCTAAAATCCTATTTCATTTAGAAAATATTTATTATAAAATTTGGGGTGTTACAATCAAATCTTGTTCAAATATTGATCAAATATTCTTAAAAAAAAAATTCAACTCTTTGCCATACTTTTTAATTTGGTCAAAGACTTTCTTCACATATAAATATGAATCAAAACTTATTTAGATTTACCTTAATTATAAATTTGATTAAAATCTTATTTTAGATTTCATTCAATTATAAATTTGAATCAAATCATATTTTAGATTTTCTTCAATTATAAATTTAAATTAAATCTTATTTTAGATTTTCTTCAATTATAAATTTGAATCAAATCTTATTTTCGATTTTCATCATTTATAATTTGGAATCAAATCTTGTGTTAGATTTTAGATTTTCTTCAATTATAAATTTAAATAAAATTTCATTTTAGATTTTCTTCAAAAACATGAATTTTCTTTTATACTATTTGAAGTCAAATATATTGTTCTCATAAAATTCTTTTATTAACATCAAAACATTAAATATAAAACCAACTTGGTTCCAGCATGTACAACTGTATATGTGAATGGTCATGTTGAAAATTGTTTATGTGGTCCATGATTATTTTAAAAAACTCACATAATTTTTTGTTTTAATCTTAGCTATATATTATTTGATCAATGACTAACAATTCATCCTTTCATTTGATAATCTTTATATATATATATAGAGGAAGTGACTTTGTTGAGAATATTTTGTTACAGGAATTAATATATGTTATCTTTTTACAAGAAACTAAAAATAAAATTTCAAATATTTATAGGGATAAAAAAAATTATTTAACCTAAAATTTAATTTTTTTCATCAATAAATAGTACTTTATGTAAGATTAATGATGATTTGTTGTCATATCTATATTATATTAATATTTGTCATGCTAATATCTACCATATATCTTTTTATATTGATTTTATAAATGAAAATAAAATAAAATAATAATGTAATGTATTAATAATTTAGTGTTATTAAATAATTATATTTATATATATATATATATATATATGTGTGTGTGTGTGTGTGTGTGTGTGTATGTGTGTGTGTGTAACAATACATTTCATGTTAATATCTGCCATATGTCATTATATGGTTTATTCAATAAATGAAAATAAAATTAAATTAAAATGTAATATATTTATTTAATTATTGAGAGAGTAAGAGAAATTAAAATATTATAATCAAGTGATTGAATTGAAGTAGTTAACGTGCTTTAGTTAAGGACAAATTATTCGGATTCTAACAACAACATTTCTTAGTCAAATTTTATTTACCTCTCAAATGAACTTTTAATTTTCTAGAATCTTATTCTCCTCATATTTTGAGTGTTAAAACTAAATACAAAAATTAAATTAGAATATTTTTTAAATATATACCTTAGTAAAATATCCCTATATAAAAGGCAACTAGAAATCCATCCATCTTAATGACACATGTGAGAAATAAATGCTTTACATAAAATTATAATCATATATGAAATCAAATTTTTTAAATATCTTATTAATTTATTCGTAGACAAAAATATAATCCAATGCATTAAAGAAAAATCTCAAAAAGTACAGAATTTTAAAAATAAACAATAATTCCATAAACTAACATAATTATTTAACTAGCTAACTAGTTATATTGCTCCAACAAGTTCCTTACTATATTGTATTATATATAACTCCATGTAAAGTCACATTATGGAACATCCATCTGGGTTATCCTCACTTAAATATTCACTTGATTGTTGGAAGACCCTTGAGTCATATGAGTGACTCGGTTGAGGTTGGTGTACTGGATAATATGTAGTTTCCGTTTGTTGTGTATTGTCATGATAATTCGGACGTTCATAGTTTCCTTGATCATATGAATAGTTTTGTGAATGATAGTTTTGTGGATAATATGTAGTTTCCATTTGTTGTGTATTGTCATGATAATTCGGACGTTCATAGTTTCCTTGATCATATGAATAGTTTTGTGAATGATAGTTTTGTGGATAATATGTAGTTTCCATTTGTTGTGTATTGTCATGATAATTCGGACGTTCATAGTTTCCTTGATCATATGAATAGTTTTGTGAAGGATAGTTTTGAGGATAATATGTAGTCTCCGTTTGTTGTGTATTGTCATTATAATTCGTGCTTCCATAGTTTCCTTGATCATATGAATAGTTTTGTGAAGGATAGTTTTGAGGATAATATGTAGTCTCCGTTTGTTGTGTATTGTCATTATAATTCGTGCTTCCATAGTTTCCTTGATCATATGAATAGTTTTGTGAAGGATAGTTTTGAGGATAATATGTAGTCTCCGTTTGTTGTGTATTGTCATTATAATTCGTGCTTCCATAGTTTCCTTGATCATATGAATAGTTTTGTGAAGGATAGTTTTGAGGATAATATGTAGTCTCCGTTTGTTGTGTATTGTCATTATAATTTTTAAATTAAATATTATTTTAGATTTTCTTCAATTATAAATTTGAATCAAATATTATTCTCGATTTCCATCAATTTTAATTTGGAATCAAATCTTATGTTAGATTTTAGATTTTCTTCAATTATAAATTTGAATCAAATTTTATTTTAGATTTTCTTCAAAAACATGAATTTTCTTTTATACTATTTGAAGTCAAATATATTGTTCTCATAGAATTCTTTTGTTAACATCAAAACTCTAAATGTAAAAGCAACTTGGTTCCAACATGTACCACTATATATGTGACTGGTCATGTTGAAAATTGTTTAAGTGGTCCTTGATAATTTTAAAAAACTCACATAATTTTTTGTGTTAATCTGAGCTATACAATATTTGATCAATTACTAACAATTCATCCTTTCATTTGATAATCTTTATATATATATATATAGGAAGCGACTTTGTTGAGAATAATTTGTTACAATGGGAAACAATTTACATCCAACGAATCACATTAAATTAAAATGAATGATTTAAAAGTTCATCACACAAATATAAAATTTTTACACTTGAGATGAATTAAATATGAATCTTTTAAACATCATATGTTAAAGATAAAAGTCCTTAAATTATGAACTTAGAAAGCAACTTTTGAGTTCATTTTTTGTGAATAATGTTTTGATAGTATTGTAAATATATATGCAAAAAAAATCATTCAAAAACACATGTTGATGCAACAATATGGTCTAAAATCACTTATATTATAATTGTATAGGGATTAATATATGTTATGTTTTTACAAGTAACTAAAAATAAAATTTCAAATATTTATAGGGACAAAAAAAATTATTTAACCTAAAAGTAAATTTGTTTTCATCAATAAATAGTATATTATGTAAGATTAATGATGATTTGTTGTCATATCTATATTATATTAATACTTGTCATGCTAATATCCGCCATATATCATTTTATAAAAGTAAAATTAAAATGTATTGTATTACTAAATTAATGTTATTAAATAATTATATATATATATATACATATATGTATGTATGTATCAATACATTTCATGTTAATATCTGCCATATGTCATTATATGGTTTATTCAATAAATGAAAATAAAATAAAATTAAAATGTAATATATTTATTTAATTATTGAGAGAGTAAGAGAAATTAAAATATTATAATCAAGTGATTGAATTGAAGTAGTTAACGTGCTTTAGTTAAGGACAAATTATTCGGATTCTAACAACAACATTTCTTAGTCAAATTTTATTTACCTCTCAAATGAACTTTTAATTTTCTAGAATCTTATTCTCCTCATATTTTGAGTGTTAAAACTAAATACAAAAATTAAATTAGAATATTTTTTAAATATATACCTTAGTAAAATATCCCTATATAAAAGGCAACTAGAAATCCATCCATCTTAATGACACATGTGAGAAAT
>NC_021162.2:43246689-43261929 GCF_000331145.2 Cicer arietinum | reverse complement strand
TTTGTTGTGTATTGTTATGATAATTCGTGCTTTCATAGTTTCCTTGATCATATGAATAGTTTTGTGAAGGATAGTTTTGAGGATAATATGTAGTCTCCGTTTGTTGTGTATTGTCATTATAATTCGTGCTTCCATAGTTTCCTTGATCATATGAATAGTTTTGTGAATGATCATAGTATTGTGGATAATATGAACGGTTCCATGGTTGCATATCCATCTCTGAATGCTCTTCTGTAGAGTGTTCTATCTCTTGCTCTGATGACTGCTCAACCTCAACCTCTTGAGATGCTTTCTCTTTGCTTTTTCCACCCTTCACCATTTTACCAATTTTCTTAAATATTGATTTCTTTTTGGGTTTTCCTTCCATGATGATGTTCTTTTTGCACGGATTATCTGATTTAACATCGAAATTTAAGAGTCCATAAAAATATAGTAACAACATTAAATAATCCATAATTTTATGTAAATATATATTAACAATAAAATAATGACAGTCAAGGAAAAAAAATCACACGTATAAGTGTCTTAAGTTCGGCGAGTAGTTAAGGTAGAGAATTAAGAGACATCTTAGAAATGTTTTTTGTGTTAACACCTAATTTTAAAATTATATATCTTATTAAATATAAATAAAAAATTGAAAATAGTTAATTATATTATTTTCAAGAGAAGACAGTAACATGGTCTATTTTTTCAATTTTTGTGACCTTGTAGAATAATACTCATTTGAGAATTGTGTGTATTAGTATTATTTATTTGGTTTAAATGTATTTTTATATTCTTCAAAATTTATTTTTAATTCTCTTATATTTAAAATTAGATTTTTTATCCCTTAGTTTATAACTTGTAGAATTTGATTGATCCTTATCTATTTTTATGATGCAGTAATATAGTAATATAAGAGGGACCAAAAATAAATTTAAACCAAATTTATTTCATAAGTGACAATTCTATAATCGATATATGTGAATATATTTTTAAATTAGAATTCAACTTTTAATTCGTAATATATGTAAATCTAACCTATTTTTCGAGTCTTAACAGTCTAGGTTATTCATTACAAATATTTTTTAAGTAAAATTCATTGTCATTCTATATCTTATTAACTTTTTATTTATAGAGACCTAGATTAATGAGATATGTATATCAAGACCTACGTGAGCTCAACACTTTTAGACAAGTCACTTGTTTAAACTGGTTGAAATATTTCATATTATTATTTTAATAAAATTCACTTTGATTCAAAAAATGCTATTTTTCTTAAAAGGGAAAAACTAAAAACAATTTATATAATGAAAAGGTACATAAACAATAATATTACCTTAGAAACGCTAAACTGTATTCCAAATTTTCCTTTTGGACATAATTTTCCAACCTTTTCTGTGCATCTTTTGTATAAGAAATTTATAGCACAAGATATTAATGAAACACATGATCAATCGATCTCATTTAATTAGCTTTAATTCAATACATTATAATTGATTCATTATTGAGATACTTGTTCTCTGCTTTTGATATAAATTTCATACGCTGAGAGTCTTTATTTTATTTTTATGTTTAAATTATTTACAGAACATGATATAAAAAATAACTTTAAAAATATGCAAATAATAATAAGTCTCGCATATAAGAAAATAACACTAAGAAAATATTTCTAACCTGAACAAGTGTTTCTCTCTTTGACCTCTAAGATGAATTGAGAAATTTGAGCTTTAGTTCTTCTACTCTTTTATTCTTTTTGATGTTTTTCTCCTTCAGTCTTTAGTGTCTATTTATAGTGAAAATTTGGGTTTCAATTTAGTCACTGTTTAATTTTGAATTGTATTTTGTTTTAATTGATTTTGTAAATTTTTCAAATTGATTCTATTTCTATTTTGTGTAGATTGAGTTTGTAAATTCTTCTTATTGATTATGTTCCTATTTTTTGTAGAATGAGTTTGTAAATTCTTCATATAAACTCTTCTTCATATCATGATCAAATCTTGTTCAAATAATGATCAAATATTCTTCAAAAAAATTTCAAATCTTTGCCATATCTTCTTTTTTAACATGGTCAATTATAATAATGAATCAAAACTTATTTAGATTTTCCTTAATTATAAATTTGATTAAAATCTTATTTTAGATTTCATTCAATTATAAATTTGAATCAAATCTTATTTTATATTTTCTTCAATTATAAATTTAAATTAAATATTATTTTAGATTTTCTTCAATTATAAATTTGAATCAAATATTATTCTCGATTTCCATCAATTTTAATTTGGAATCAAATCTTATGTTAGATTTTAGATTTTCTTCAATTATAAATTTGAATCAAATTTTATTTTAGATTTTCTTCAAAAACATGAATTTTCTTTTATACTATTTGAAGTCAAATATATTGTTCTCATAGAATTCTTTTGTTAACATCAAAACTCTAAATGTAAAACCAAATTGGTTCCAACATGTACAACTATATATATGACTGGTCATGTTGAAAATTGTTTAAATGGTCCTTGATAATTTTAAAAAACTCACATAATTTTTTGTTTTAATCTGAGCTATACAATATTTGATCAATTACTAACAATTCATCATTTCATTTGATAATCTTTATATATATATATATATAGAGGAAGCGACTTTGTTGAGAATAATTTGTTATGGGAAACAATTTACATCCAACGAATCTCATTAAATTAAAATGAACGATTTAAAAGTTCATCACACAAATATAAAATTTTTACACTTGAGATGAATTAAAAATGAATCTTTTAAATGTCATATGTTAAAGATAAAAGTCCATAAATTATGAACTTAGAAAGCAACTTTTGAGTTCATTTTTTGTGAATAATGTTTTGATAGTATTATAAATATATATGCAAAAAAAATCATTCAAAAACACATGTTGATGCAACAATATGGTCTAATATCACTTATATTATAATTGTATAGGGATTAATATATGTTATGTTTTTACAAGTAACTAAAAATAAAATTTCAAATATTTATAGGGATAAAAAAAATTATTTAACCTAAAAGTAAATTTTTTTTCATCAATAAATAGTATATTATGTAAGATTAATGATGATTTGTTGTCATATCTATATTATATTAATACTTGTCATGCTAATATCCCCTATATGTCTTTTTATAAAAGTAAAATTAAAATGTAATGTATTACTAAATTAATGTTATTAAATAATTATATATAATATGTGAATAGTTTGTTGTGAATATGAATAGTTTTGTGAAGGATAGTTTTGAGGATAATATGTAGTCTCTGTTTGTTGTGTATTGTCATTATAATTCGTGCTTCCATAGTTTCCTTGATCATATGAATAGTTTTGTGAAGGATAGTTTTGAGGATAATATGTAGTCTTGTAAGAGAAATTAAAATATTATAATCAAGTGATTGAATTGAAGTAGTTAACGTGCTTTAGTTAAGAACAAATTATTCGGATTCTAACTACAACATTTCTTAGTCAAATTTTATTTACCTCCCAAATGAACTTTTAATTTTCTAGAATCTTATTCTCCTCAGAATTTGAGTGTTAAAACTAAATACAAAAATTAAATTAGAATATTTTTTTAATATATACCTTAGTAAAATATCCCTATATAAAAGGCAACTTGAAATTCATCCATCTTAATGACACATGTGAGAAATAAATCCTTTACATAAAATTATAATCATATATGAAATCAAATTTTTTTAAATATCTTATTAATTTATTCGTAGATAAAAATATAATCCAGTGAATTAATGAAAAATCTCAAAAAGTACAGAATTATAAAAATAAACAATAATTCCATAAACTAACATAATTATTTAACTAGCTAACTAGTTATATTGCTCCAACAAGTTCCTTACTATATTGTATTATATATAACTCCATGTAAAGTCACATTATGGAACATCCATCTGGGTTATCCTCACTTAAATATTCACTTGATTGTTGGAAGACCCTTGAGTCATATGAGTGACTCGGTTGAGGTTGGTGTACTGGATAATATGTAGTTTCCGTTTGTTGTGTATTGTCATGAAAATTCGGACGTTCATAGTTTCCTTGATCATATGAATAGTTTTGTGAATGATAGTTTTGAGGATAATATGTAGTTTCCATTTGTTGTGTATTGTCATGATAATTCGGGCGTCCATAATTTCCATAATAGTTTTGTGGATAATATGTAGTTTCCGTTTGTTGTGTATTGTTATGATAATTCGTGCTTTCATAGTTTCCTTGATCATATGAATAGTTTTGTGAAGGATAGTTTTGAGGATAGTATGTAGTCTCCGTTTGTTGTGTATTGTCATTATAATTCGTGCTTCCATAGTTTCCTTGATCATATGAATAGTTTTGTGAATGATCATAGTATTGTGGATAATATGAACGGTTCCATGGTTGCATATCCATCTCTGAATGCTCTTCTGTAGAGTGTTCTATCTCTTGCTCTGATGACTGCTCAACCTCAACCTCTTGAGATGCTTTCTCTTTGCTTTTTCCACCCTTCACCATTTTACCAATTTTCTTAAATATTGATTTCTTTTTGGGTTTTCCTTCCATGATGATGTTCTTTTTGCACGGATTATCTGATTTAACATCGAAATTTAAGAGTCCATAAAAATATAGTAACAACATTAAATTATCCATAATTTTATGTAAATATATATTAACAATAAAATAATGACAGTCAAGGAAATAAAATCACACGTATAAGTGTCTTAAGTTCGGCGAGTAGTTAAGGTAGAGAATTAAGAGACATCTTAGAAATGTTTTTTGTATTAACACCTAATTTTAAAATTATATATCTTATTAAATATAAATAAAAAATTGAAAATAGTTAATTATATTATTTTCAAGAGAAGACGGTAACATGGTCTATTTTTTAAATTTTTGCGACCTTGTAGAATAATACTCATTTGAGAATTGTGTGTATTAGTATTATTTATTTGGTTTAAATGTATTTTTATTTTCTTCAAAATTTATTTTTAATTCTCTTATATTTAAAATTAGATTTTTTATCCCTTAGTTTATAACTTGTAGAATTTGATTGATCCGTATCTATTTTTATGATGCAGTAATATAAGAGGGACCAAAAATAAATTTAAACCAAATTTATTTCATAAGAGACAATTCTATAATCGATATATGTGAATATCTTTTTAAATTAGAATTCAACTTTTAATTTGTAATATATGTAAATCTAACCTATTTTTTGAGACTTAACAGTCTAGGTTATTCATTACAAATATTTTTTTAAGTAAAATTCATTGTCATTCTATATCTTATTAACTTTTTATTTATAGAGATCTAGATTAATGAGATATGTATATCAAGACCTACGTGTGCTCAACACTTTTAGACAAGTCACTTGTTTAAACTGGTTGAAATATTTCATATTATTATTTTAATAAAATTCACTTTGATTCAAAAAATGCTATTTTTCTTAAAAGGGAAAAACTAAAAACAATTTATATAATGAAAAGGTACATAAACAATAATATTACCTTAGAAACGCTAAACTGTATTCCAAATTTTCCTTTTGGACATAATTTTCCAACCTTTTCTGTGCATCTTTTGTATAAGCAATTTATAGCACAAGATATTAATGAAACACATGATCAATCGATCTCATTTAATTAGCTTTAATTCAATACATTATAATTGATTCATAATTGAGATACTTGTTTTGTGCTTTTGATATAAATTTCATACGCTGAGAGTTTTTATTTTATTTTTATGTTTAAATTATTTACAGAACATGATATAAAAAATAACTTTAAAAATATGCTAATAATAATAAGTCTCGCATATAAGAAAATAACACTAAGAAAATATTTCTAACCTGAACAAGTGTTTCTCTCTTTGACCTCTAAGATGAATTGAGAAATTTGAGCTTTAGTTCTTCTACTCTTTTATTCTTTTTGATGTTTTTCTCCTTCAGTCTTTAGTGTCTATTTATAGTGAAAATTTGGGTTTCAATTTAGTCACTGTTTAATTTTGAATTGTATTTTGTTTTAATTGATTTTGTAAATTTTTCAAATTGATTCTATTTCTATTTTGTGTAGATTGAGTTTGTAAATTCTTCTTATTGATTATGTTCCTATTTTTTGTAGAATGAGTTTGTAAATTCTTCATATAAACTCTTCTTCATATCATGATCAAATCTTGTTCAAATAATGATCAAATATTCTTCAAAAAAATTTCAAATCTTTGCCATATCTTCTTTTTTAACTTGGTCAATTATAATAATGAATCAAAACTTATTTAGATTTTCCTTAATTATAAATTTGATTAAAATCTTATTTTAGATTTCATTCAATTATAAATTTGAATCAAATCTTATTTTAGATTTTCTTCAATTATAAATTTAAATTAAATATTATTTTAGATTTTCTTCAATTATAAATTTGAATCAAATATTATTCTCGATTTCCATCAATTATAATTTGGAATCAAATCTTATGTTTGATTTTAGATTTTCTTCAATTATAAATTTGAATCAAATTTTATTTTAGATTTTCTTCAAAAACATGAATTTTCTTTTATACTATTTGAAGTCAAATATATTGTTCTCATAGAATTCTTTTGTTAACATCAAAATTCTAAATGTAAAACCAAATTGGTTCCAACATGTATAACTATATATATGACTGGTCATGTTGAAAATTGTTTAAGTGGTCCTTGATAATTTTAAAAAACTCACATAATTTTTTGTTTTAATCTGAGCTATACAATATTTGACCAATTACTAACAATTCATCCTTTCATTTGATAATCTTTATATATATATATATAGAGAGGAAGCGACTTTGTTGAGAATAATTTGTTATGGGAAACAATTTACATCCAACAAATCTCATTAAATTAAAATGAACGATTTAAAAGTTCATCACACAAATATAAAATTTTTACACTTGAGATGAATTAAATATGAATCTTTTAAATGTCATATGTTAAAGATAAAAGTCCTTAAATTATGAACTTAGAAAGCAACTTTTGAGTTCATTTTTTGTGAATAATGTTTTGATAGTATTGTAAATATATATGCAAAAAAAGTCATTCAAAAACACATGTTGATGCAACAATATGGTCTAATATCACTTATATTATAATTGTATAGGGATTAATATATGTTATGTTTTTACAAGTAATTAAAAATAAAATTTCAAATATTTATAGGGATACAAAAAATTATTTAACCTAAAAGTAAATTTTTTTTCATCAATAAATAGTATATTATGTAAGATTAATGATGATTTGTTGTCATATCTATATTATATTAATACTTGTCATGCTAATGTCCGCCATATGTCATTTTATAAAAGTAAAATTAAAATGTAATGTATTACTAAATTAATGTTATTAAATAATTATATATAATATGTGAATAGTTTGTTGTGAATATGAATAGTTTTGTGAAGGATAGTTTTGAGGATAATATGTAGTCTCTGTTTGTTGTGTATTGTCATTATAATTCGTGCTTCCATAGTTGCTTGATCATATGAATAGTTTTGTGAATGATCATAGTATTGTGAATAATATGAACGGTTCCATGGTTGCATATCCATCTCTGGATGCTCTTCTGTAGAGTGTTCTATCTCTTGCTCTGATGACTGCTCAACCTCAACCTCTTGAGATGCTTTCTCTTTGCTTTTTCCACCCTTCACCATTTTACCAATTTTCTTAAATATTGATTTCTTTTTTGGTTTTCCTTCCATGATGATGTTCTTTTTGCTCGGATTATCTGATTTAACATCGAAATTTAAGAGTCCATAAAAATATAGTAACAACATTAAATAATCCATAATTTTATGTAAATATATATTAACAATAGAATAATGACAGTCAAGGAAAAAAAAAACACGTATAAGTGTCTTAAGTTCGGCGAGTAGTTAAGGTTGAGAATTAAGAGACATCTTAGAAATGCTTTTTGTGTTAACACCTAATTTTAAAATTATATATCTTATTTATATAAATAAAAAAAATTAAAAATAGTTAATTATATTATTTTCAAGAGAAGACAGTAACATGGTCTATTTTTTCAATTTTTGTGACCTTGTAGAATAATACTCATTTGAGAATTGTGTGTATTAGTATTATTTATTTGGTTTAAATATATTTTTATTCTTTTTATTTTCTTCAAAATTTATTTTTAATTCTCTTATATTTAAAATTAGAATTTTTATCCCTTAGTTTATAACTTCTGGAATTTGATTGATCCGTATCTATTTTTATGACATCATTTTTATTAATTATACATCCTCATAATCACATAAAACTTATCAAAATGCATCCACTTTTATTATCACATCACCTAAACATGTCTAATCAAACATATACATAAAATTCATTCGACATCCAATATCACACATTTAACAATAATAAATCAAATAGCACAATAATATCAAATGCCCAACATTTAACGAAATTAAATCAAATATCATAATAATATTAAATACCACACATTTAATGAATCAATCAACACCTTATAAGTATTTCTATTTCATATTTTAATCTCACAATTTCCATTTTGCATATTAATTAATTTATCACTCAAAGAGCTACTGCCGTACGTAGCGTGTCCCAGATGAATCGTTGGGAAATACGGTTTTCCCGTCCATCTCACATACTCATGAATTCAAATGCTCTCTCACTCCTTACCTTATTTAGACGCTTTCTCAAACACGGAAATCAATGGAAATTTTCCATATCAACTGTAGATCAACAACGTTCAACGAGCGAATCCGAATAAACGACGAGTTCACAAAATCGTTGAGACTTGACTGATAAATTATTCTTAGCTTAAAAATAAATTTTAAATAATTAATAATAATTTTAGGAACAAAAATGGAGTCAAAACGACGAGAAAAACTGCAGAAAAAGTCTTACCGACTCATTAGAGTGGCGAAAGGTTCCGACGTCAACTTCACCGAAAAATACAAATGAGTAGTGCTTATTGAAGGTTTCGACGAGAGGAATCCAAAAATAAGACTAGTTTTTTTAGACGACAAATGTGGTGATCGGAATCGGCCAAAAATAGCTCGCCCAAGGAAAGAAACGCAGCTGTTTCTGATCAAACGGAGCCACGATTGTAAAAATTGATGCCAAAAATGAATTCAGTGGTTGATTTTGTGTGGGATAGAGGTTGAGATCGTTTCAGAACGGCAAGGAATTGGTGGGAGTGAATTCGAGAGAAAAAGGGTTTGAGCAATTTGGCTGTCAGATTTTCACTTTTTATTTTTTTAATTGCAGAAGAAGGGGGGTAGATTGCTGATGTACATTTACAAGAGTAAAATTGTAAGGCCCAACATAGGTAGTCAAATATGAGGCACAATAATGGGTGTAATTAGTAACTCGCAGGTGTAGAAAGGAAAAGTCCAATCAATAATAGCCCAAATTAATATGCAAAAGTAGAAAATAGAGGTGTAAACAGTCGTCTGGTCCAAAAATTCATTTTCTATTATTTCTAAATGTCCTTAATAAATAATTTATTTTATTGATTCCCGCTAAAAACTTTTTCTCCAAAACACTCATTTTAACATAATAATATTTTTTTTTAACATAGATAAATCTAATTTTAACCAAAACTCTCATATTCAAAATAACAACTATGAGTATTACTATAACATTTTTCAAAATAATCACATAAAAATACATCATCATACCATAATAATTGTATGAAAATAAAGAAACTCAATAGCAATATTACTAATACTTCAAGATAATTATTTGTAAAATAAATAATTAAAATAGGATATATTTATAAAAAAAATTAAACATAATTATGTGCATACTTAACATTAGTCAAACATACAAGAAAATATCACATTGACTACAAACGCACATATACAGGTAGAATCATCTAATATCTTACACTTTAAAATATGTACACTAAAATACTATTATTTATAGAAAAATATATAAAATAATAAAATATAATATTTGTTATTTATATCACTTATTTAGTCAAATATATATAAAATTAGTGTATCATAGAAAACTCTCATATAACGAAAGGTTGTCGCAAGATTCATCCACATATATTCTAAAATAGTTTTAAAACCAAATTAATTATCTAAAATCCTATTTCATTAAGAAAATATTTATTATGAAATTTGGGGTGTTACAATTCTCCCCTTGTTAAAGAAATTTCGTCCTCGAAATTTGTGGTAAATAACAAATGAACTAATATCAAACTAAATACCCTCGAGATTGAAACTTAGTACCCAAAGATATAATCAACATACATAAGACATTCACTAGTCATTTAAGCACAATATGTCAAAAATCAATTAACTTAGCATGATAGACTAATATGACACAACAAATCAATTAAACACATCACAACTAACAACTCAAATATGAACAAAATATAATGATCAATCATTATCGTTTATAGATAAAACTAAGAATATAAATTTAGTCAACAAAAACTTACTACATTTAGTTGAATCAATTAACAAAATTTTCTAACACACCAAAACTTCTAAAATAGTTATATCTTTTCTTCTTAATTTCTGAAAACTATTTTTACAACAAATCTTCTAGATTTTCTTAAAAAAACCACACATAGTAAAACTTGGCATATATTATTTTTCTCTTGCATGGATAATCTAAATTTTAAATAAATTCATCATAAATATATATATATATATATATATATATTATTTTAAGAATCAACACAATTCCAACACAATTTATTTCTCTGAAATAAGTCAACAATGATTCAAACATAAAATAAATCAACTTTAATTCCTTCACAATTTTCTTTCTTTCCAAAAGTCTAACTTTAAAATTTCAACAAACCTTAATTTTATTTTATTTTTGTTTTCCTTCTCTTTTTCAATTAGTAGACATTTTATCATTTGAATTTTTTTTTTTACAATTATAAATCACTACTGAGTTATTAAAATCTAAAACTCTAATGTCAAATTAAACTCTAATGAGTTTATTATATCTAAATCAATCATTTCAAGCAAATATCTCAAACACTCACAATTCAATATTCACATCAGCCCCTCTAAACCAACGTAACAACAAATCCTTTTTATTTTCTTAAAAAGGACATGTAGTAAAATATGGTGTAAATTTTCATCTATTTAAATATTATATAAAATAGTACTATAGAATTATTGTTATTTTATAAATTAACAAAAAATTCAACTTAATTTAATTTCTTTAAAATAATCAAGAGTAAATCAGTCAAAAGTTATTTGCATTTTACAAAATAACCTAATTTTACAAAATTCTAAGGTCTAACAACCTCTAATATTCATGAATTAATATTTTTAATAATATGAATTTCCTAATATTTCACAACTACTACTAACATTCTAATTTGATTTCATTAGCAAGATCAAAACTTTAATAATGACCTTAAAGGCAATGTCTATCATCGGTAATTAGTATTGTTAATTAAATTAACAATTTCAAAGATATAGCTAGTCAATAAAAAAATTACTAATATCTATTCACCGTAACAAAGAGCAAATAATCAAATTTAGAAACACAAGCCACAAATTCAATCAAAAGGTAATTAACGTAATCATGTCAACAATTCAAATTAACTCAAATCTTAACAAATACACAATACAACAAGAAAAAGCAAACACTTAACGGTTAACAATTATCTTCAAAAATAAGAGAATCCACAACAAAACAAGAATAAGCAAGTACTTAACGATTAGCAATAATCTTTCAGGAATCATTTATTGCATTAGAATACATACCATTTAACACAAGTATAATAGTTAAGTATTTCAACACTTAAATGGGAGCACGGGTCAATACAATTAACTCAAGGTTGACAATTCTAACTGGCGTATAACCCACTCGGCCTGATTGGACCGACCTGCTTTGATACCACTAATGTGACACCCTAAACCCCAAAATGACATATATAATAATTTTATACTAGATTTTTTTTCAGTAAAATTCGCAGCATATAAAGAAAATTTATTTACAAGGAAATAAAAACTTTGGTAACTAATTTAGGATATCACGTTTCTCAAAGTACATATGGAATAATTCAAACTTTATTACTCAATTAAAACAATTTAATCTCAATGAACTTGATTTAACTATACATTTTTATTTTAATTCCAAAAACATACTAGTACTAAGGTTTTCATATAAAAAGTCATTCGTAATTACATAACTAAAATGTAAATTACAACTCTAAATCCCCGGTATCACCTATCAGAGCAGGGTTTCTCCCAGATTTGAACTTCAACACTCATTAACCTGTAATAACTGTGATTTTGCAAACACAGGGCCAAGTCAGTCAAACACAAACAACGAAGGAGGTGTGTTTTGAAATCATATTAATAGTATAATATAAGTAAGCAGAACACGCAAAGAATCATAATATATCGTGTCATAATCACATTGCAATGTATCAAAATATTTAAGTAAATAGTACCATATTATAACATCAAAGTCACTCAAGTAAAATAATCATCTCATTATAATATGCATCAAATCATCTAAGGGTAATTATTATCGTTTTTGAAACACATCAATCACAACAAAACAATCACAAGAGAATGCAATTATATGCATGAGCTTAGACTCTACTTCACAATGTGGTACCATTCTAACTCTGAAGTACTTGGTTAGGAGGCTTGATACTATGTCACCATCCTGGTGGACGAACAATTCAAATTGGCCCTGTCCTCATAGACCCCTTCAACTCAACCCGAGACACATATACGCGACACTCGAAGTAAACGTGTGTTGCATGGTAGCTGCCGACATTTGGAGTGCTACCTCCAAGTCACCTAGGAATTCCCCACCCGTATACCTCCAAGGTCTAACAATCTTGCCTCAAGGCTCAACAGCAGACCGCCACGATCAGGCTTATTCAGTTGTAGTTCCCCAAAATCATTGGGCTTGTCAGACCCTACCTATATGATGACAAAATATTCTTTACTTCACAAATTCTTAATATATTTTCTCCCCTCGTTAGCTTAGGCTACTCCATTAAGAGCATCATTTTTAGGAATCATCACTATCTCATCAAAACATGGGGTACTTCAATATTCTCATCACAATTTTATAACATTATTAATCATACATAATCATGATCATCATATAAATTCATCACAATTTCATAACATCACTATCATCAATGAAACATCATCATTATCATCACATAAACATATGTTATACAATGCATTCATCTTTTATTATCACATCACATAAATTCATCTAATCAAACATATGCACATAATTTCATTCAACACCCAACATCACAACAATACTAAATATCAAATACCACACAATTATTCAAAATTAAATCAATCAACATCTTATAAACATTTCTATTTAACATTTTTATCTCACA
Organism: Cicer arietinum; assembly: GCF_000331145.2. Taxonomy (NCBI): domain Eukaryota; kingdom Viridiplantae; phylum Streptophyta; class Magnoliopsida; order Fabales; family Fabaceae; genus Cicer; species Cicer arietinum. The sequence continues at coordinate 43,248,597 of NC_021162.2, read as the reverse complement.
ATCCCATTATTTTAACATTAATTAATTTATCTCTCAAAGGGATACTACTATACCTAGCGTGCCCCGGATAAATTGTTGGGAAATACAGTTTTGCCGTTCATCTCACAATATATTATACTCATGAATTCAAACGCTCTCTCACACCTTACCTTATTTAGACGTTTTCTCAAACACAGAAACCAATGGAGATTTTCAACAACAACTATAGATCGACAACGTACAACGAGCGAATCCGAATAAACGACGAGTTCACAAGATCGTTGAGACTTGACTGATAAATTATGCTAAGCTTAAAAATAAAATTTAAATAATTAATAATAATTTTATGAACAAAAATGGAGTCAAAACGACGAGAAAAACTGCAGAAAAAGCTCACCGACTCATTAGAGCGCCGTAAGGGTCTAACGTCAACTTCACCGAAAAATACAAATGAATAGTACTTCTTGAAGCTTTCGACGAGAGGAATCCGAAAATGATACCAGTTTTTTGAGACGACAAATATGGTGATCGGAATCGGGCAAAAATAGCTTGCCCAAGGAAAAAAAACGCAACTGTTTCTGATTAAACGGAACCATGATCGTTAAAATTGATGCAAAAAATGGATTCAGTGGTAGATTTTGTGTGAGATAGAGGTTGAGATCGTTTCAAAACAGCAAGGAATTAGTGGGAGTGAATTTGAGAGAAAAAGGGTTTAAGCATTATCAAATTTTTGTTTTTTATTTTTATTTTTTTTAATTGCAGAAGGAGGAGTTCAGATTGCAGATGTACAGGTACAAGAGTAAAACTGTAAGGCCCAACACAGGTAGTCAAGTCTGAGGCAGAAACAGGGGTGTAATGAGTCACTCGCAGGTGTAGAAAGGAAAAGTCCAACAATAATAGCCCAAATTAATATGCAGAAGTAAAAAAATAGGGGTGCAAACAGTCGTCTGGTCCAAAATTCATTTTCTAGTATTAATAAAAATCCTTAATAAATAAATAATTTATTTTACTTTTTTAGAAACTTTTATCTTAAATACTTATTTTAACATAATACTATTTATCCGTAACATAGATAAACTAAAATCCTCATATTCAAAATAATAAATATAATTATTACTATAACATTTTTCAAAATAATCACATAAAAATTCATCATCTTTATAGAATAGTCAAAATGATAAAATAAATAAATATAGCATCAATAATTTATATTACTTACTAAATCAAAATAAATATGTATAAAATCCTCATACGATAGCAACTATATAAAAATAAAGAAAATCAATATTAACATTACTAATATATCAAGATAATTATTTGTAAAAAAAATAATTAAAATAACATATATTTATAAATAATTAAATATAATTATGTGACACTTAACATCAGTCAAACATACAAGAAAATATCACATTAATTACAAACACACGTATACATGTAGAGTCGCCTAAAATCTTATTCTTTAAAATATTTACACTAAAATACTATTATTTATAGAAAAATATATAAAATAATAAAATATAATAAAGTTAGTTACAAGATTTATCCACATATATTCTAAAACAATTTTAACATCAAATTAATTATCTAAAATCCTATTCCATGAAGAAAATATTTATTATAAAATTTTGGGTTTTACAGATCCCTTTGCAACACCCTAAATTTTATAATAAACTATTTTATTAGTTAAGTACGATTTTAAATAATTAATTTAATGTTAAAATTATTTTAGAATATATGATGATAAATTTTCTGACTAATTTTCGTTATATAGGTGATTTCTATGATGTACTAGTTTTATAAATATTAGATTACATGAGCGATATAAATAATAAATATTATATTTTACTCTTTGATCTATTTTATTTTTAAAATAATAGTACTTTAGTGTAATATATATTTTAAAGAAAAAGATTTTATGCGATTTTA
>NC_021162.2:43228142-43246569 GCF_000331145.2 Cicer arietinum | reverse complement strand
ATTTTTATATACTTGTTATGACATTGTGATTTTATATATATTTATTATGATTTAGTAATTAATATAAAATATTAATGTTATATTTTATTTTATAATTTTGACTATTTTCTAATATATTGGTATAATTATAATGTGAGTATTTTGAGAAATAAGTATAATTGTAGAAATTATTTTCAACGTGAGAGTTTCAATTATTAGTAACATATTTTTTTATATTTATTATTTTTATTACTCTAATTTTTAAAATATTAGTAATGTTTGGAAAACAGTGTTTGGAAGAATATTAAAAAAAGAGATTAAATAATTATTAATTTTGTTCTAGCAAAATAAAAATAATAATAGTAAAACAAAAACATAAATAAAAAGGACCAATGGGTTGGACTCGTGTGTGAACCCTAATTGTTAATAAAATAAAACAAACAAAAAAGGGAAGGGAGTTGAAACTTTGGAAGGGCAGCCGTAAAAGCAAAGATGAAACGCAACAATAAACTATCGTTTGACATCGGTGATCGATAACTGTTACAAAAAACTTTCTCCATTTTCTCCCAAATTTGAGTATGTTATTTCATTCATTTAACTAGTCAATTAAACATTATTTTCCAGATTTTTAACAACCTCAATTTCTCTCTAAAATATCCGACTTCTCCGTTTGTAGAATTCGTTATTTTGCATCGTTCTCCTTCACCATAAGTCCGATTCGAGTGAAACCAACTCCAAAACGACCGTGTGAAAAGTGGCTATATTATCCACTAATTGATTTCTGGTTTATGATCGATTGAAGGACAAAGAGTCAATGAACAAAGGTTGTTTGCTCGTGGAATCGTATTTGTGTATGAAAGCGTCGAAATAAGGTAAGAGGTAAGAGAGCGTTTGAATTCATGAGTATAATATAATGTGAGATGAACTGGAAAACTGTATTTCCCAATGATTTATTTGGGGCTCGCTACGTACAGCAGCAACCCTTTGAGTGATAAATCTATTAATGTGAAAATATGGAAATTGTGAGATTAAAATATGGAATTGAAATATTTATAAGGTGTTGATTGATTTAATTTCGTTAAATGCGTGGTATTTGATATTATTATGATATTTGATTTCAAATGAATTTGATGCATATGTTTGATTAGACGAATTTATGTGATGTGATAATAAAATATGGATGTATGGTATGTTATATGATGCGGGATGATCATGCTGATTTTTTATCGATAATAGTGATGTTATAAAATTGTGATGAGTTTATATGATGATTACGATTATGTATGATTAGTGATGTTATAAAATTGTGATGAGTCTATACGATGATTATGATTATGTATAATTAATGACTTTATAAAATTGTGACGAGAATATTGAAGTTCCCCATATATAATGAAATAGTGATGATTTATAAAGATGATGCTCTTAATGGAGTAGTCTAAGCTAACGAGGGGAGAAAATAAATATTGAGAACTAGTGAAGTGAAGATTATTTTGTCATCATATAGGTAGGACCTGACAAGCCTAGTAATTCTTGGGAAGTAGAACTGTATGAGCCTAATCGTGGCGGTCTAATGTCGAGCCTTAAGACAAGATTGTTAGACCTTGGAGGTATACGGGTGGGGAATTCCTAGGTGACTTGGAGGTAGCACTCCAAGGTCTAACAATCTTGTCTTAAGACTCGACAACAGACCGCCACGATCAACCTCATTCAGTTGTACTTCCCTGGAATCACTAGGCTTGTCAGACCCTACCTATATGATGACAAAATAATCTCCACTTCACAAATTTTCAATATTTATTTTCTCCCCTCGTCGGCCTATGGTACTCCATTATGACCTTCATCTCAAACACAAATTGGAATCACAATATTCTCATCACAATTTATAACATCATTATCATTAATTACACGTCATCACATATACTCATCACAATGTTGTAACATCAATCTCATCAATCATACATCATCACATAGACTTATCACAAATTTATAACATCATTATTATTATTTATACATCCTCATAATCACATAAAACTTATCAAAATGCATCCACCTTTTATTATCACATTTTCTAAACATGTCTAATAAAAAATATACATAAAATTCATTCGACATCCAATATCATAATAATATCAAATATCACACATTTAACAATAATAAATCAAATAACACAACAATATCAAATGCCAAACATTTAACGAAATTAAATCAAATATCACAATAATATTAAATATCACACATATAATGAATCAATCAACACCTTATAAGTATTTCTATTCTATATTTTAATCTCAAAATTTCCATTTTGCATATTAATTAATTTATCACTCAAATGGCTACTGCCGTACGTAGCTAGCCTCAGATGAATCGTTGAGAAATACGGTTTTCCCGTTCATCTCACAATATATTATACTCATGAATTTAAACGCTCTTTCACCCCTTACCTTATTTAGACGATTTCTCAAACATAGAAATCGATGAAAATTTTCCACATCAACTGTAGATCGACAACGTACAACGAGCGAATCCGAATAAACGACGAGTTCACAAAATCATTAAGACTTGACTGATAAATTATTCTGAGCTTAAAAATAAATTTTAAATAATTAATAATAATTTTAGGAACAAAAATGGAGTCAAAACAACGAGAAAAACTGCAGAAAAATTCTTACCGACTCGTTAGAGGGCCATTAGGGTATGACGTCAACTTCACTGGAAAAATACAAATGAGTAGTGCTTCATGAAGGTTTTGACGAGAGAAATCCAAAAACGATACCAGTTTTTTTAGACGAAAAATGTGGTGATCGGAATCAGCCAAAAACAGCTCTCCCAAGGAAAGAAACGCAACTATTTCTGTTTAAACGGAGCCACGGTCGTTAAAATTGATGCCAAAAATGGATTCAGTAGTCGATTTTGTGTTGGATAAATGTTGAGATCGTTTCAGAACGGCAATGAATTGGTGGGAGTGAATTTGAGAGAAAAAGGGGTTTGAGCGATTTGGCCGACATATTTTTGCTTTTTATTTTTTTTATTGCAGAAGGAGGGGTGCAGATTACAGATGTAAAGGTACAAGAGTAAAATTGTAAGGCCCAACACAGGTAGTCAAGTTTGAGGCAGAAATATGGGTGTAACTAGTAACTCGCAGGTGTAGAAAAAGAAAGTCCAATCAATAATATCCCAAATTAATATGCAGAAGTAGAAAATAGGGTTGTAAACAGTCGTCTGGTTCAAAAATTCATTTTCTATTATTTCTAAATGTCCTTAATAAATAATTTATTTTATTGATCCCCGGTAAAAACTTTTTCTCCAAAACACTCATTTTAACATAATATTATTTGTTTCTTTAACATAGATAAATCTAATTTTAACCAAAACTCTCATATTCAAAATAATAACTATAAGTATTACTATAACATTTTTCAAAATAATCACATAAAAATACATCATCATACCAAAATAATTGTACGAAAATAAAGAAACTCAATAGCAATATTACTAATACTTCAAGATAATTATTTGTAAAATAAATAATTAAAATAGCATATATTTATAACAAAATTAAATATAATTATGTGCATACTTAACACTAGGCAAACATACAAGAAAATATCGCATTGACTACAAACACACATATACACGTAGAATCATCTAATATCTTATACTTTAAAATATGTACACTAAAATACTATTATTTATAGAAAAATATATAAAATAATAAAATATTATATTTGTTATTTATATCAGTTATTTAGGCAAATATATATAAAATTAGCCTATCGTAGAAAACTCTCATATAACGAAAGTTAGTCACAAAATTCATCCACATATATTCTAAAATAGTTTTAAAACCAACTTAATTATCTAAAATCATATTTCATTAAGAAAATATTTATTATAAAATTTGAGGTGTTACATATACTAGTTTATATTTTTAGTTATTTAGTTGATAAATAATCATCTTGAGATGCTAGTAACATTGCGATTGATTTCCTTTATTGTTATATCCTTGTTATGATACTGTAATTTTATATATATTTATTATAATTTAGTAATTAATATAAAGTTTAGATGTTATATTTATTTGTTTTATAATTTTGAATACTCTCTGATGGTAGTATTTTAATGTGAGTATTTGGATGAAAAATATATATAATTATTTTAAATATGAGAGTCTTGATTATTAATGTATTTTAAAAGATTAATTATTTTAATCACTTTATTTTATAAAATATTAGTAATATTTAGTAATGGAATTTTATTATAAAAATAAAGTATTGAAGAAATTAATTTTCTCTAATTATTGGTTATAAAAAAAATAAAATAAAATAAAATAAAGGAGTATAATGTGTTTTATGGGTTAAGTTCATATACAAGAGTAACAATTAATAATAATAATAATAATAATAATAATAATAATAATACCGAGCCATCATCTTCTTCTTCGTATATACCTTCGCCACCATTCCTATTTCTTCTTCATCTTCTCTCTTCAATGATGACCATTATAGTGGGTGTTGTGCAAAACCGAGACCATATTTGTGATATTTGTGATCCCTTCTTTCATTTTCAACTAGAATCGCAAATTTAAACTCCCTATTTATAATACCCTAAATTTTATAATAAATTATTTTATTAGTTAAGTATGATTTTAAATAATTAATTTAATGTTAAAATTATTTTAGAATATATGATGGTAAATTTTCGGACTAATTTTTCGTTATATAGGTGATTTTTATGATGTGCTAATTTTATAAATATTAGATTACATGAGCGATATAAATATTAAATGTTATATTTTATTCTTTGATCCATTTTTTTAAAATAATAGTATTTTAGTGTAATATATATATTTTAAAAAAGAGATTTTATACGATTTTACGTGTATATACGTGTACCCAATTAATGTAATACTTTTATGTGCGCTTGATTGATATTAAGTATGCACGTAAATTATATTTCAATTATTTATAACTTTTTTCTATTTATAGTTATTTTTTTTATAAATAATTATCTTGAGATAGTAGTGATATTGTGTTTGATTTCCTTTATTTTTATATACTGTTATGGTATTGTGATTTTATATATATTTATTATGATTTAGTAATTAATATAAAATATTGACGTTATATTTATTTATTTTATAATTTTGACTATTTTATCATATGATGGTATTATTATAATGTGAGTATTTTGAGAAATAAGTATAATTGTAGAGATTATTTTCAATGTGAAGAGTTTAATAATAATAATAATAATAATAATAATAATAATAATAATAATGATAATAATAATATGGGGTTAAATGAGTTAGATTAATAATAACTAATATATACATATTCAAAATAAACGTCAAAATGTTTAAGTCCGAAATGCAACTGAGAAGTTTTGGGTAGAATGAGTGGAAAAAGAAGAAGTTCTACAAAACAAGTTATCCATATTTAAAAATTTTCTTTTCAATTTGAAGAAACTTTCAAAGGATTCACTGCCCTAAAACGCCTGCTCGTCGGCTTAAACACGGGACTTACTACCCTGAAACTATTTTTCTTCAAATTAAACTTACGAATTTTTAAATATTTATAACAAATTTTATTTAACTTATTCCCTCCCCAAATCTGATACCATAAAATATTCATTTACAGAGTCCATTACAAAGCAATGTTTTCAGCCTTTACGACAACAAAACATCATGAAAACAAAAAAGGGGAAACCCTATTTTTACAAACTGATTTAACAAAGGCAAACACTATCATTCCAAAAACCATCCTTTGGAAAGATATTGATCTTCCTGAAGAATGGATTCTGGAAGGAGCTGTTAGACCACAGTCCCTTGAACAGTCAAAACCAAACAACAATTTAAAATAAGTCATACAATACAATGACGATAGAGTAAAACTAAGTTTTTCAAGAACTTCCAGTGCCAGATATTCTAATGCTGGTTCATCCAGACCCCCTTTAGTCATACAATTACCTCAAAAAATTGAAAACCATATAAAACCACGTTTTTCATGTTCTAGCATACCAAGTGCTTCTTTTCAAAATGTTGATTACTCCACAAATATACCTCATCAAATCTACACTGCACCCCAAAACATTAATGAGGAACAACCAAACATTTCTCCACCAACTTCGCCATCCTTTTCTGTTATAACTGAAAATGTTGTTAATGAATTAAATGCCATAGAAAAGACATTTGAAGTTGATAAAACTATTCTCCATAATGATTTTTATGCTTCCAAAAATACAGATAAAAGAACATGGTTCTTTAAAAACTTTCTAAAACAAAGAAAACAAATTCAGAATGAATTTTATACATTCATTTTACAAAATAAAACTCATATTTTATTTTTTGAATGGTTTGAAATTTATGCAACACAAAACCAAATTTTTTACCCTTTCAAACAAGACCAAAGTTCTGTTAATCCCATAACAACAAGAAATGAAACTACAGAATGGGATTTGGCAGCTGGAATAAAATACAGTCTGAACACCCACCTTTAAGACAAATCATAATAACACACCTAGAAAAGCCAGTAGAATCTGCACCTTTCAAAATCCCAAGTGATAGTTCGGAAAAAAATATACAAAATATCCTTCAACAAAATAATTTTACAAATGTCCATCTTAGTACAATTGCAAAACAATTAACTAAGATAGAGGAACATCAACAGAATTCCACTGTCTCTCCGATTGAGACAACTGATTCAAAACAAAAAAAACTTAGTTTTTAAACCATTTCAAATCTCAAAAACAAGCCAAAAACTATTTAGAGAAGGTAGATCAGAATTTACTCAAGCCTTACCTGACCAACTTAGTACGATAGAACATTCTTCTACCTCTACACCCTTGGTAGCTAAGGATACCTTTGAGAAAACAGTAACGACTTTATACCATGTTTCTGAAGCCGAACAAGAACAACAAAATTTGTGCAAGCTCCAATGGCAGAAGGGACAACCTTTGACCATGGTCACAACACCAGACCTAGGAATTGAGAATAGACCTAATGCCCTTTCTCAATCAAAATTCAATGCCAGTATTGTTTATGAATGGAACATAGATGGTATGTCTTAATACAACATCCTAAGTCTCCTTCAACAAATGACAATGGCATCAAATGCCTACAAAACCCAAGCCAATACGCCTGACAAAGCCATAACTGAACTCCTAATAGCGGGATTCTCAAGCCAGCTCAAAGGATGGTGGGACTACCATCTTACACCATCTCAACACTTAGAAATATTAAATGCAATCCAAACCACAGAGGAAGGAATTCCCATCCTCAACGAAATAGGGAATCCAATACCTGATGCAGTTGCATCATTGATTCACTCAATCAGCCTGCACTTCATAGGAGATCCATCTCACTTAAAGGATAAGAATTTTGAACTCCTTTCAAACCTTAGATGTAAAAAAACTATCTGAATTCCAATATTACAAAAACACTTTCCTAACTAGGGTTATGCTTAGGGAAGACTCAAACCAACCTTTTTGGAACGAAAAATTCCTTGCAGGACTCCCAACCCTTTTAGGAGAAAAGGTTAGAAACAAAATTAAAGAAGTCTATGGAACAAACCAAATCCCTTATAATCATCTGACTTATGGGGAAATGGTAAGCTTCACACAAAAGGAAGGTTTGAAAATCTGCCAAGATTTAAAACTTCAAAAACATCTAAAATGGGAAATGAAAAGAACTAGACAAGAACTAGGATCGTTTTGCAAACAATTCGAAATACCCACGACAAATATTTCTAAAGACTACAGAGGATCTTGTTCAAAACCCTTTAGAAAACCTCTCAGAAAATCATTCTCTAGACCTGGCAAACATGATTTCTATAAAAAATCTAAACCCCAAAATACTTACAATCAAAGAAAACCTAATTTTTATAAGAAAAAACCCTTGCAAAAGAAGTTCGAACCTCAAACTTCAAAACAAATAACTTGTTATAAGTGTGGCCAAACAGGACACATCTCAAGATATTGCAACAGAAATAAAAAAACTCCATGAATTAAAAATTGATGAACAAATAATTCAAAAAATAGAGACAATACTTTTAGAAACCTCTAAAGAAGAAACATTCACGGATTTTGAAATAGGTTCATCAAAAAATGATAAACCTTTACAGTTTGATGAGCTAGGAACCTCCGACTCTCTTAGCGATTCAGAAGCTAGTACAAAATCAATTAATGTTCTAACAAAGGATCAAGAACTAATTCTTGATATTATAAAACAGGTTGAAGATACAAAACTTCAAAAGGAAATAATAGAAAAACTGTTAAGTACTTTTGAATCAAAACAAGGTCAACCTTTCACATCCTCATCAAAACTGCTTCCTAAAACCATTTATGACTTAACAAATATCTTAGGAAAAAGAACAAAGTCACAAACCGCTGTCACAATTCAATCTCTGCAAGAAGAGATTAAAATTGTGAAACATGAGTTTAAAACTCTTAAAAACAAGAAATTGATTCAAATATTCTTCAAAATCTTCTTTCCCAAGTACAAAATCAAACCTCTTCTGACCCAGAACAGGAAGGAGAAGAGGGAGAAAATGAAGAATATTCATACAAAATTGAAAATTTAGAAGAAATCCCTGAAGATTTCTTGTTTGTGTTAAGAACAATAACAACAAGAAAATATTTAATCAAAATAAATTTAGTTTTTTCTGAAGATTTTAAATTCGAAACAATTGCACTTTTTGATACGGGAGCTGACTTAAACTACTTAAAAAGTAGCATTGTACCAAACAGATTTATGCAAAAATCAAATGAAAAACTTGTTGTTGCTAACAACTCCAACATGATTATAAAAAATAAAACTGAAGCATCTGTTAAAAATGGTAACGTTTCTATCAAAACCTCTTTTGTTTTATTAGAAAATATAACTCATAGTGTCATTTTAGGGACTCCTTTCATTAACATGATAACTCCCTATTCAGTTAATTATGATGGTATTTCTTTCAAAACAAAAGAAGCCAAAATTATTTTCACTTTTATTGAAAAACCTAGAACAAAGAATATAAATCTTTTAAAAGCTTGCTCTGTTTACAAAAATGAATTAAATTGTTTAATTCAAGGAGAAGAAAAACATGTGTTTTCTAAAATAGGATATTTCCTTTCTTAGAACTAAACAACAATTACAAAATGACTTCACAAAACAAAAATTTCAGAACTCCAAAAATAAATTGAAAATGAAATTTGTTCAGAATTACCAAATGCTTTTTGGGATAGAAAACAACATATGATAGACCTACCATACGAAAATGACTTTTCCAATAATAAGTACGATTTTAAATAATTAATTTAATGTTAAAATTAATTTAGAATATATGATGATAAATTTTCTGACTAATTTTCGTTATATAGGTGCTTTCTATGATGTACTAGTTTTATAAATATTATATTACATGAGCGATATAAATAATAAATATTATATTTTACTCTTTGATCTATTTTTTTAAAAAAATAATAGTATTTTAGTGTAATATATATTTTAAAGAAAAAGATTTTATGCGATTTTAAGTGTATACACGTGTACCCAATTAATGTAATATTGTTTGTGCGTTTGACTGATATTAAATATGCACATAGTTATATTTCAATTATTTATAACTATTTTCTATTTTTAGTTATTTTTTTATAAATAATTATCTTGAGATAGAATTGATATTGTGTTTGATTTCGCTAATTTTTATATACTTGTTATGACATTGTGATTTTATATATATTTATTATGATTTAGTAATTAATATAAAATATTAATGTTATATTTTTATTTTATTATTTTGACTATTTTCTAATATGTTGATATTATTATAATGTGAGTATTTTGAGAAATAATTATAATTGTAGAAATTATTTTGAACGTGAGAGTTTCAATTATTAGTAACATATTTTTTTATATTTATTATTTTTATTACTCTAATTTATAAAATATTAGTAATGTTTCGAAAACAGTGTTTGGAAGAATATTAAAAAAAGAGATTAAATAATTATTAATTTTGTTCTAGCAAAATAAAAATAATAATAGTAAAACAAAAACATAAATAAAAAGGACCAATGGGTTGGACTCGTGTGTGAACCCTAATTGTTAATAAAATAAAACAAACAAAAAAGGGAAGGGAGTTGAAACTTTGGAAGGGCAGCCGTAAAAGCAAAGATGAAACGCAACAATAAACTATCGTTTGACATCGGTGATCGATAACTGTTACAAAAAATTTTCTCCATTTTCTCCCAAATTTGAGTATGTTATTTCATTCATTTAACTAGTCAATTAAACATTATTTTCCAGATTTTTAACAACCTCAATTTCTCTCTAAAATATCCGACTTCTCCGTTTGTAGAATTCGTTATTTTGCATCGTTCTCCTTCACCATAAGTCCGGTTCAAGTGAAACCAACTCCAAAACGGCCATGTGAAAAGTGGCTATATTATCCACTGATTGGTTTCTGGTTTATGATCGATTGAAGGATAAGGAGTCAATGAACAAAGGCTGTTTGCTCGTGGAATCGTATTTGTGTATGAAAGCGTTGAAATAAGGTAAGGGGTGAGAGAGTGTTTGAATTCATGAGTATAATATAATGTGAGATGAACTGGAAAACTGTATTTTCCAATGATTTATTTGGGGCTCGCTACGTACAGCAACAACCCTTTGAGTGATAAATCTATTAATGTGAAAATATGGAAATTGTGAGATTAAAATATGGAATAGAAATATTTATAAGGTGTTGATTGATTTAATTTCGTTAAATGCGTGGTATTTGATATTATTATGATATTTGATTTCAAATGAATTTGATGCATATGTTTGATTAGACGAATTTATGTGATGTGATAATAAAATATGGATGTATGGTATGATATATGATGCGGGATGATCATGCTGATTTTTTATCGATAATAGTGACGTTATAAAATTGTGATGAGTTTATATGATGATTACGATTATGTATGATTAGTGATGTTATAAAATTGTGATGAGTCTATACGATGATTATGATTATGTATGATTAATGACGTTATAAAATTGTGACGAGAATATTGAAGTTCCCCATATATAATGAAATAGTGATGATTTATAATGATGATGCTCTTAATGGAGTAGTCTAAGCTAACGAGGGGAGAAAATAAATATTGAGAATTAGTGAAGTGAAGATTATTTTGTCATCATATAAGTAGGGCCTGACAAGCCTAGTAATTCTGGGGAAGTACAACTGAATGAGCCTAATCGTGGCGGTCTAATGTCGAGCCTTAAGACAAGATTGTTAGACCTTGGAGGTATACGGGTGGGGAATTCCTAGGTGACTTGGAGGTAGCACTCCAAGGTCTAACAATCTTGCCTTAAGACTCGACAGCAGACCGTCACGATCAAGCTCATTCAGTTGTACTTCCCTGGAATCACTAGGCTTGTCAGACCCTACCTATATGATGACAAAATAATCTCTACTTTACAAATTTTCAATATTTATTTTCTCCCCTCGTCGGCCTATGGTACTCCATTAAGACCTTCATTTCAAACACAAATTGGAATCACAATATTCTCATCACAATTTATAACATCATTATCATTAATTATACGACATCACATATACTCATCACAATCTTGTAACATCAATTTCATCAATCATACATCATCACATAGACTTATCACACATTTATAACATCATTATTATTATTTATACATCCTCATAATCACATAAAACTTATCAAAATGCATCCACCTTTTATTATCACATCACCTAAACATGTCTAATCAAAAATATACATAAAATTCATTCGACATCCAATATCATAATAATATCAAATATCACACATTTAACAATAATAAATCAAATAACACAATAATATCAAATGCCCAACATTTAACGAAATTAAATCAAATATCACAATAATATTAAATATCACACATTTAATGAATCAATCAACACCTTATAAGTATTTCTATTCTATATTTTAATCTCACAATTTCCATTTTGCATATTAATTAATTTATCACTCAAATGGCTACTGCCGTACGCAGCAAGCCCCGGATGAATCGTTGAAAAATACGGTTTTCCCGTTCATCTCACAATATATTATGCTCATGAATTCAAACGCTCTCTCACCCCTTACCTTATTTAGACGATTTCTCAAACACAGAAATCGATGAAAATTTTCCACATCAACTGTAGATCGACAACGTACAACGAGCGAATCCGAATAAACGACGAGTTCAGAAAATCGTTGAGACTTGACTGATAAATTATTTTGAGCTTAAAAATAAATTTTAAATAATTAATAATAATTTTAGGAACAAAAATGGAGTCAAAACAACGAGAAAAACTGCAGAAAAATTCTTACCGACTCGTTAGAGGGCCATAAGGGTCTGACGTCAACTTCATTGGAAAAATACAAATGAGTAGTGCTTCTTGAAGATTTTGACGAGAGAAATCCAAAAACGATACCAGTTTTTTTAGACAAAAAATGTGGTGATCGGAATCAGCCAAAAACAGCTCTCCCAAGGAAAGAAACGCAGCTGTTTCTATTTAAACGGAGCCACGTTCGTTAAAATTGATGCCAAAAATGGATTCAGTAGTCGATTTTGTGTTGGATAGATGTTGAGATCGTTTCAGAACAGCAATGAATTGGTGAGAGTGAATTTGAGAGAAAAAAGGGTTTGAGCGATTTGGCCGATAGATTTTCGCTTTTTATTTTTTTTATTGCAGAAGGAGGGGTGCAGATTACAGATGTACAGGTACAAGAGTAAAATTGTAAGGCCCAACACAGGTAGTCAAGTTTGAGGCAGAAATATGGGTGTAAGTAGTAACTCGCAGGTGTAGAAAGGGAAAGTCCAATCAATAATATCCCAAATTAATATGCAGAAGTAGAAAACAAGGGTGTAAACAGTCGTCTGGTTCAAAAATTCATTTTCTATTATTTCTAAATGTCCTTAATAAATAATTTATTTTATTGATCCCCGCTAAAAACTTTTTCTCCAAATCACTCATTTTAACATAATATTATTTTTTTCTTTAACATAGATAAATCTAATTTTAACCAAAACTCTCATATTCAAAATAATAACTATGAGTATTACTATAACATTTTTCAAAATAATCACATAAAAATACATCATCGTACCATAATAATTGTGAGAAAATAAAGAAACTCAATAGCAATATTATTAGTACTTCAAGATAATTATTTGTAAAATAAATAATTAAAATAGGATATATTTATAAAAAAATTAAATATAAGAAAAATATCGCATTGACAACAAACGCACACACATATACACGTAGAATCATCTAATATCTTATACTTTAAAATATGTATAAAATACTATTATTTATAGAAAAATTTATTTTAGATTTCATTCAATTATAAATTTGAATCAAATCTTATTTTTGATTTTCTTCAATTATAAATTTAAATTAAATCTTATTTTAGATTTTCTTCAATTATAAATTTGAATCAAATCTTATTTTCGATTTTCATCATTTATAATTTGGAATCAAATCTTATGTTAGATTTTAGATTTTCTTCAATTATAAATTTGAATAAAATTTTATTTTAGATTTTCTTCAAAAACATGAATTTTCTTTTATACTATTTGAAGTCAAATATATTGTTCTCATAAAATTCTTTTGTTAACATCAAAACATTAAATATAAAACCAACTTGGTTCCAGCATGTACAACTGTATATGTGAATGGTCATGTTGAAAATTGTTTAAGTGGTCCATGATTATTTTAAAAAACTCACAATTTTTTGTTTTAATCTTAGCTATATATTATTTGATCAATGACTAACAATTCATCCTTTCATTTGATAATTTTTTTATATATATATATAGAGGAAGTGACTTTGTGGAGAATACTTTGTTATAATGGGAAATGATTTAGATCCACCGAACCTCATTAAATTAAAATAAACGATTTAAAAGTTCATCACACAAATATAAAATTTTTACACTTGAGATGAATTAAATATGAATCTTTTAAACGTCATATATTAAAGATAAAAGTCCTTAAATTATGAACTTAGAAATCAACTTGAGTTCATTTTTTATGAATAATTTTTTTATAGTGTTCTAAAAATATACGCAAAAAAATCATTAAAAAACACATGTTGAGGCAACAATAAGGTCTAAAATCACTTATATTATAATTTTACAGGAATTAATATATGTTATCTTTTTACAAGAAACTAAAAATAAAATTTCAAATATTTATAGGGATAAAAAAAATTATTTAACCTAAAATTTAATTTTTTTCATCAATAAATAGTACTTTATGTAAGATTAATGATGATTTGTTGTCATATCTATATTATATTAATATTTTTCATGCTAATATCTACCATATATCATTTTATATTGATTTTATAAATGAAAATAAAATAAAATAAAAATGTAATGTATTAATAATTTAATGTTATTAAATAATTATATATATATATATATATGTGTGTGTGTGTGTGTGTGTGTGTGTGTGTATCAATACTTGTCGTGCTAATATCTGCCATATGTCATTTTATATTGATTTTATTATGAAAATAAAAGTATAATTAAAATGTAATGTATTAATAAATTAATGTTATTAAATAATTTTGTATATATATATATTTGTATCAATACATTTCATGTTAATATCTGCCATATGTCATTATATGGTTTATTCAATAAATGAAATAAAAATAAAATTAAAATGTAATATATTTATTTAATTATTGAGAGAGTAAGAGAAATTAAAATATTATAATCAAGTGATTGAATTGAAGTAATTAACGAGCTTTAGTTAAGGACAAATTATTCAGATTCTAACTACAACATTTCTTAGTCAAATTTTATTTACCTCCCAAATGAACTTTTAATTTTCTAGAATCTTATTCTCCTCAGAATTTGAGTGTTAAAACTAAATACAAAAATTAAATTAGAATATTTTTTAAATATACACCTTAGTAAAATATCCCTATATAAAAGGCAACTAGAAATCCATCCATCTTAATGACACATGTGAGAAATTAATGCTTTACATAAAATTTTAATCATATATGAATTCAAATTTTTTTAAATATCTTATTAATTTTTTCGTAGATAAAAATATAATCCAATGCATTAAAGAAAAATCTCAAAAAGTACAGAATTTTAAAAATAAACAATAATTCCATAAACTAACATAATTATTTAACTAGCTAACTAGTTATATTGCTCCAACAAGTTCCTTACTATATTGTATTATATATAACTCCATGTAAAGTCACATTATGGAACATCCATCTGGGTTATCCTCACTTAAATATTCACTTGATTGTTGGAAGACCCTTGAGTCATATGAGTGACTCGGTTGAGGTTGGTGTACTGGATAATATGTAGTTTCCATTTGTTGTGTATTGTCATGATAATTCGGACGTTCATAGTTTCCTTGATCATATGAATAGTTTTGTGAATGATAGTTTTGTGGATAATATGTAGTTTCCATTTGTTGTGTATTGTCATGATAATTCGGGCGTTCATAGTTTCCGTGATCATATGAATAGTTTTGTGAATGATAGTTTTGTGGATAATATGTAGTTTTCGTTTGTTGTGTATTGTTTTGATAATTCGTGCTTTCATAGTTTCCTTGATCATATGAATAGTTTTGTGAAGGATAGTTTTGTGGATGATATGTAGTCTCCGTTTGTTGTGCATTGTCATGATAATTCGTGCTTCCATAGTTTCCTTGATCATATGAATAGTTTTTTTAATGATCATAATATTGTGGATAATATGAACGGTTCCATGGTTGCATATCCATCTCTGAATTTTCTTCTGTAGAGTGTTCTATCTCTTGCTCTAATGACTGCTCAGCCTCAACCTCAACCTCTTGAGATGCTTTCTCTTTGTTTTTTCCACCCTTCACTATTTTACCAATTTTCTTAAATATTGATTTCTTTTTTTGTTTTCCTTCCATGATGATGTTCTTTTTGCTTGGATTCTCTGATTTTACATCGAAATTTAAGAGTCCATAAAAATATAATAACAACATTAAATAATCCATAATTTTATGTAAATATATATTAACAATATAATAATGACAGTCAAGGAAAAAAAACACGTATAAGTGTCTTAAGTTCGGCCAGTAGTTAAGGTTGAGAATTAAGAGACATCTTAGAAATGCTTTTTGTGTTAACACCTAATTTTAAAATTATATATCTTATTAAATATAAATAAAAAAATTAAAAATAGTTAATTATATTATTTTCAAGAGAAGTCGGTAACATGGTCTATTTTTTCAATTATTGCGACCTTGGAGAATAATACTCATTTGAGAATTGTGTGTATTAGTATTATTTATTTGGTTTAAATGTATTTTTATTCTTTTTATTTTCTTCAAAAAACAACCCTTTCAGCAGTTTGTGATAACTCTCGTTGAAGCGAGGGAGTGTGCTCCTGGTACGGCGAGGAAGATGTCGCAATTTACTAGCAGGTTGTTTGTGATTCTTATGAAAACGCTTTTGGATATTGAGGATGATCCATCTTGGCACACTGCAGAGACTGAGGATGAAGATGCTGGTGAAACTAGCAATTATAGTGTTCGACAGGAATGTTTGGATAGGTTATCTATATCTTTGGGAGGAAATCCGATTGTTCCTATTACTTATGAACAATTACTTGCATATTTGGCTGCACCTGAGTGGCAAAAACTTCTTGCTGCATTGATTGCACTTGCTCAGATAGCTGAAGGATGCTCAAAGGTCATGATAAAGAATTTGGAGCAAGTGGTGGCTATGGTATTGAAATCATCTCCTGATCAGCATCCTCATCTAAGGTGAGCAGCTATTAATGCAATTGGTGGGCAATTGTCTACTAATTTGGGTCCATATATGCAAGTTCAATATCATCAGGGGGTGTTTCCATCCCTAGCTGCTGCGATGGATGATTTTCAGAATCCTCGTGTAGAGACTCATGCTGCTTCAGCTCTGCTCAACTTCAGCGAGAATTGCACACGTGATATTTTAACACCATACTTGGATGGAATAGTTTGCAAATTGCTTGTACTTCTTCAGAATGGTAAACAAATGGTGCAAAAGGGAGCTTTAATTGCTCAAGATCACTTTCAAAAATACTATGATGTTGTCATATCATACCTGAAGGCTATATGGTTAATGCAATTGATAAGTCCACTTGTAGAGGAGGTCAAAAGTATCTGGTTCGACAATCGTTTACAATGTGACCTTTCTCGGTTTGTCTTGCCTTAGTTCGACAATCGTTTATGATGCGACCTTTCTCGGTTTGAATTTTGATCAATGAAAATATGTGTCCTGGTTCAAACAGCCATTATCTCTCCTATTTTGGACGCGCTTTCTCGCTCTATTTATCGATCATGGCTTCATTTTGTTAGAGTCGTGCTGCTTCTTCTTTGGTGTTTGTCATGCAATTTAGTTCTTACTAATAGGTTATATTAGTGGTTTTTATTCCGACCGACGATCATTCTGGTGGTGTCCCTTTTCCCACATATGAATCATATTAGTGATGACTTCTTCCTCTGTTGATGGTTATTCTAACGATGTCTTTTATTTTCATGACTTACTTTATCTTGGCAATTTGTCCCAGATGCACTGGTCTTGCCTTTCTCTACTTGAAGCACGCCTCTTTCTTCTTGAAGCAGATTCAAGTTTAAATATTTTGACTCTCCAATTATTGGTTTGAAGTTTCAAAATGCAATTTTTTAGAAGAGCGGAGCTTGCTTTGTTCAATTGCTTGCCATGAATTCTCTCAGACTGATGATCAATCAGGCTATCTGGCTAAGTTATATTAATAGTAATTTTCTCCGACTTCACATGCATCCCTGAATTGCCTCTCCATATTTTTAATTATTTTGTGGAGCAAAACATTGTTTTCTTGTAGCAAGCTAAAGCTTAGTAAGCTTTAGCTTGAGGGGGAGTGTTAGAATATTAGAAAATATCTTATAAGATCTTTTATATTATATTATAGTATCTTGAGTTATTTTTTAGGATCAAATTATAATCATAGAGATATCTTAGAATATCTCTCATTATTATTATGATTTATTCCTGATTTAGGATTGTGTCTGTGTTTCTCTAGAAATAGAGATAATTATTGAGTCTTTTGTAATCAAGTTATCATAAAGCTATTATCAATAATAATCAAACCCTTATTATTTTCTCTCCTCCGTTTCTATAAAATCACACAACTTCAACAACTACTTTATGTTTGTTTGCCTTAATAATTGATTTAAACTATAAATATTAACTATATTTAATTTACACATAAAATATATATATTTAAATAAAATCACACTACAAGAAAAACACCATTTTGTGGCCAACTTTATAAATATTTTGTGGCCGAATAAAACCCTCACAAATTAGTGACCGAAAAAGCTCTCACAAATGTCAAAATTGAAATTGGTCTTTATTTGTGGCTGAAAAAGCCCTGACAAATTTTTAAATATTTAACTGGATTTTGTGG
>NC_021162.2:43226893-43227808 GCF_000331145.2 Cicer arietinum | reverse complement strand
AAATGGATTGTACCGTTTGATTTTCTGGCGGCAAAGGCCGCCACAAATGCTCAACGTGACCCTATATATATTTTTCTCCCCTTCTTCATTTTTTCACATCCAACTTCTCTCTAAAACCTCATTCTAACCATTCTCTCCTCCTTCTCTCTACACAAAATTACTCTTAAGCTTCATTTAAATTTGGTAAGTATAAATTATATTATATATGTAGTTTTATAATTTTATTTTTTAATTTGATATAACTAATTAATGTTATTGATTTTTATTTTTACAGTGCTTGTTAATTATTTCGAAGACTTGCAAGCATCGTACGTGAGTGAAAGCTTGAAGTCAGACGCTACTCGGCATCAAGTTAGTATTTTATATATTTTAAATTTAGATTAGTAAATATATATATTATTTTTAAAATATAGATTAGTAATATTTATATTTAGATTAGTTTTATAAATTTATTTTTAAAAAAATAGGAATGATGTTGTTTACATATTAATATATGATAAATTAAAGTTTCAAACCACGGTTAAAATATATTAGTTTTAATATAATTATTATTTAAAAAAACATTATTAAAATTGATGATATTATTATTTTTTGTTATAAATAAGTCTTGATTATTAGTCTTGATTTTTAAAAAAACATCATTTAAAATTTTATATAGGTTTATATATATTTATTGTATTGATATATATATTATATTGATAATAATATATTATATATTATTGTATTGTATTGATAATAATATATTATATTGTATTGATAGTATTGATAATAATATATTATATTGTATTGATAGTATTGATAATAATATATTATATTGTATTGATAGTATTGATAATAATATATTATATTGTATTGATAGTATTGATAATAATATATTATATTGTATTGATAGTATTGATAATAATATATTATATT
>NC_021162.2:43180586-43220439 GCF_000331145.2 Cicer arietinum | reverse complement strand
ATATATAATATATATATATATATATATATATATATATATATATATATAATCATTCAAGGAGTGAATTTGTGTTCCTACCCTACTATGTTACTTTTAACACTAATAGAGTGGGTTTAGAATAATAATAATAATAATAATAATAATAATAATAATAATAATAATAATAATAATAATAATAATAATAATAATAATAGATAATATTAATAATAATAATAATGTTGGAGCCTTATATACATTAACCATATATATATTCATATATGTACCATATATGCACGATAGGTCAACATCTATGTGCCATATATATATATATATATATATATATATATATATAATTAGCCTAAGTTACGCGTATGCACCGAAGGAAAGAAAAAGAAAACATGTCCGCCACAACGGTGTTTCAATCCATGGGTTATAACAACAACACTACGATATAGCATAACCATATAGCAGGTTCCAATCCCAATTTCAATTTCCGATTCCAATTCCAAACCACAATCAGGTATGCTACTAGCCTTTCCTATTACAGAATGAATAAAAAATTAGTGATGAATGTGGCTAGGCTTCTAGACTTATACATATATATATTAATATGAATGATACTAAGTATATCTGGGGATGTTAGTACAAACAATAACTCATATCAGTTAATAATAAATTGGAATTGTTGGTTGAATTGCTACTTATATGATAAATAAATAAAACATACTTTAGTGGAAAATCAATATTTTTGGGTATTCAACCAATTGTTTTGGCTTTTGTGGCAATGAATCTAAGTCCTTAGCATTATCATAACCATGTTTATTGATATGTTTATTAGGATTTTTATTGAAATATTTTGATTTTCCATTTGCCTTTTTGAATTGCTTTCACCATATGTATATTATGAAATCTTCACCTGTCAATGTATTAGAGAGAATTTTCTTGTTCTGCCAACTAGTTTAGATTATTCGATGGGTATCTCTAACAATGTTGGATTTCTGTGGTACCATTAGCAGTAATTAAATTAGCAAATAACATATATCTTGAGTTATTAGCAACATCTAAAGCTATTAGCATAATTATGTTAGAAAATAACACATATGCTAAATAACACCCATCTGAATCTATTAGCAGTATTAAGTTAGCAAATGACACATATCTTAAGGCAAAGAGTCTAATTGAATTCACAATTAAAAGGTTTAATTTGTTTTGCTTTTAATATAAAATTGGGTGTAACCAATAAGCTGTAATTAATTATTATTACCTGCATTTATGTGATATATATAAAAATATATTTAAAAATCAAAGCTATATATATATATATATAGACCCAATATTTAGTTCTTCCTATCATGTTTAGTTTAAACAAAATCTGATTATAGTAATATGTGTGTTTAATGATATTAAGTACATTCTTGAGTTATATTACAAATGTCAGATAATTTATTTATGCATTATTAATAAATTATTTATCTATTGGAGCAATTAACTAATTTATATTTGGCTTTTACGTTGATGTATTTTTTTTTTTTTTTGCGAACTATAAGAGACAGTGTTTGGCGAAGACGCAACACATTAAATAAGTGGATCGACTTCGTTGGAAAAATCTTCAACCAAGGTAAGGGGTGAGATGAGGTTCGATTTTATGAGTATAAAATAACGTGAGATGAACGAGAATACTGAAATTCCCAGATGTTCATTCGGGGCTTACTACGTACAGTTGAGCCCTATTGAGTAATAATAATTAATTAATAATATATGAATGGTAATAGTGAGGACTAAAATATAATTTAGAAACCTATAGAGTTGTTGTGAATTAAGTTATATTAAGATTGCGTGTTATTTGATTTTATGAAACCTATACTAATTATTATTGTATGAATGATATGTATTTGAGTGTTCTTGTCTACTTGATTGAAATTCTGATATTACTTGAAAGTGCACCTAATTGATTTCTTATTATGTGATTGATGAGACTGGACTGTGTATTTTGAGTAGTGTAAATCAAATATTGGGTTTTATGTGATTGACTGATATAACTATATATAATGATGAATATTGTGAAGCCAAACTGAAACTTATTGGGTTGTGATGATCGAGTAAGTCTGAGATATGTGTTGTAGATTTTGGAGTTATGATTATTTTGTCATCATATAGGGAGGGTCTAACAAACCTGGTGATTCGGGGAAGTACAACTGAATGAGCCTGATCGTGGAGGGCTACTGTCGAACTGTAAGGTAAGACTAATAGACCTTGGGGGTACCTCTAGTGGGGAATTCCTAAGTGGATTAGTGGGTTATTCCCTAAGGCCGGGAGCTACCATGCAACACAAGAGTACCCTGACCGTCACGTATATGTCTCTCGGGTTGAGTTGTGGGGATCTATGAGGACTTGGTCATTCATGAATTGTCCGCCCACTCTTGTAGTGGATAGTATCAGACCACTTAACCAAGTACTTCAGAGTAGAATGGTACCAAATGATGAAAAAGTATAGAGTATAGGACATGCATAGCATTTCATCCTTGTGACTGCTCTATTGTGATTGATTTAGATTAACATTTGATATTATGATCTTGAGTGTTTCTCCTTTTTGTGTTTATTTGACTAATTGTGTGTTCTCGTCGTTTATCTTATACTGTTACATAATTTCGATACTCACCCCTCGTTGTTTGTATTTGGCGTTTGCGATGGACGCAGACAAGTTGTAAGATGCAGGTGATGACTAGTACCATCGGATGGGCTGAAGCCATCATGTCTTGGAGACTCTTATTATATGCATTGTGTTGATATTATTTTGAGCATTTTTTTTTTATTTTTGGGAATTCCCGCTCTGATAGTGACACCGGGTTGGGACTACATTTGCACTTAATTTAGAACATAAGTATGTGTACTTCAAAAAGGATTTTGTTGACTGATACTGTGAATTCAAGTTGTTAAGTTTGATGAAACCTTTGAATTTATTCGACGTGTTTATGATTATGTGATACTCTTTACCTTAATAAAAAATATGTTTGAAAGTTTGGGTTTCAATTTAGTCATTGTTTAATTATGAATTGTATTTTGTTTTAATTGATTTTGTAAATTTTTCAAATTGATTATATTTCTATTTTGTGTAGATTGTGACATCCTAAACCCCAAAATAATATATATAATAAATTATATCATATTTCTATGAAATTTGTAGCGGATAAATACAAATATGTTTCCAAGAAAATAAAAACTTTTATTTTTAATTTAGGATATCACGTTTCTCAAAAATAGAAAGGAACACTTTAAACTTCTTTACGCCTATAAAATAGTGCAATCTCAATAAGTCTGATTTAAGTATAATTACTTGATTTAATTCTAAAAACTTACTAGTACTTATGAGATTTTCATACAAAAATCATTTCAATTTAAATAAGTAAAATACAAGTTACAACCCTTATTCCCGACATCACCTATCAGAGTAGTGTTCCTCCCAAACTTGAATTTCAAGATTCATTAACCTGTAACAACTGCGATTTCGCAAATGCAGGGCCAAGCCAGTCAAACACAAACAACGAATGAGGTGGGTTTTGAAATCATGTTAATAGTATAATATAAGTAAGGAGAACACGTAAACAGTCATCACAAAACCAGATCATTACACAAACATTGCTCAAGAAAAATATATCATTAAAAAGTTAAAATCACTCAAGGAAAATCAATACCTTTTACTATAACATCAAATCGTCTAAGAGAAATTAGTATCGCTTTGGAAACACATCAATCACAACAAAACAATCACTAGGAAATGCAATGCTATGCATGACCTTATACTCTACTTCACAATGTGGTACCATTCTAACTCTGAAGTACTTGGTTAGGAGGCTTGATACTATGCCACCATCCCGGTGGACTGACAACTCAAATTGGTCATGTCCTCATAGATCCCCTCAACTCAACCCGAGATACATATACGCGACAGTCGAGGTAAACATGTGTTGCATGGTAGCTCCCGACATTTGGAGTGTTACCTCCAAGTCACCTAGGAATTCCCCATCCGAACACCTCCAAGGTCTAACAATCTTGTCTTAAGGCTCAATAGTAGACCGCTACAATCAAGTTCATTCGTTTTACTTCCCCGGAATCACTAGGCTTGTCAGGCCCTACCTATATGATGACAAAATAATCTTCACTTCACAAATTCTCAATATTTATTTTCTCCCCTCGTTGGCTTATGATACTCCATTAAGACCGTCATCTCAAACACAAATTGGAATCAAAATTATTTCACCAACTATGGGGTTACTTCAATATTCTCATCACAAATTCACAATATCACTATCATTAATCATATATCATCACATAAACTCATCACAATTTTATAGAACCACTATCATCAATCAAACATCATCATTATCATCACATAAACCTATCACAAATTTATATCATAAATCATACATCATCATCAAATAAACTTATATTATCCACTGCATTCACATAAACTCATTTAATCAAACATATGCACCAAATTCATTTGAAATCAAATATTGCAATGATATCAAATATCACAATAATTTCAAATATCACACATTTAACGAAATTAAATCAATCAACACTCTATAAATATTTCTATTCCACATTTTAATCTCACAATTTTATTACTTGCAGATTAATTAATTTATCTCTCAAAGGGCTACTGCCGTACGTAGCGAGTCACAAATGAATTATTGGGAAATATGGTTTTCTCGTTCATCTCACAATATATTATACTCATGAATTCACACGCTCTCTCACCCCTTACCTTATTTCGATGCTTTCACACATGAGTATGATTTCTTGAGAAAACAATCTTTGTTCTTTGACATTTTGTTCTTCAATCGATCTAACTCGACAGTTTATGGGTAAACGTCAAACATAAATTATGAAAAAATACTCTAAAAACTAAATTTCGAAATTCGGCCAAGGAAAATTATCATAAATCATAAAACAAATTAGTGGATAATATAGCCACTTTTCACACGATCGTTTTGCCGTTGGTTTCACTCAAATCGGACTTACGTTGAAGAAGAATAGTGCAAAATAACGAATTTTGTAAACAGAGAAATCGGGTATTTTAGAGAAAAATTCGGGTTGTTAAAAATCTGAAAATTTGTGTTTAATTGAATAGTTAAATGAGTAAAACAACATACTGAAATTTGGACGAAAATAGAGAAAATTTTTTGGAACAGTTATCGACCACCGGTGCCAAACAATAGGTTGTAGTTGTGTTTCCTTTCAGTGACCGTCCAATTCCCTTTGGTTTTTTGGTTGTTTTATTTTATTAACAATTAGGGTTCACACATAGGTACAACTTATTGGTCCCTTTATTTATTTTTAAATAAAACCAATACGTACAAAAACTAATGTTTTTAACATATATTTTTTAACATTATTTAATTACTAAATATTGCTAATATTTCCAAACTAATATTTTATAAAATAAAGTAATTAATCTTTTAAAATATATTAATAATCAAAACCCTCATATTCAAAATAATCACTCTGATAATATATTTTTAAAAAATACTATCATCATTAGAGAATATTCCAAATTATAAAATAAATAAGTATAAAACCAACACTTTATATTAATTTCTAAATCATACTAAATATATATATAATCACAATATTAGAATAAGTATATAAAAATAAAGAAAATCAAACACAATATTACCACATTCTAAAGATAATTATTTATAAAATAAATAATTAAAATAAAATATATTTATAATTAAATAAATATAGTTAAGTACACATTTAATATTAGTCAAACGCATAAAAGAATGTTATATTAATTGGGTGCGCGTATATACACGTAAAATCGCATAAAATCTTATTCTTCAAAATATTACACTAAAATACTATTACTTTTTTAAAAAATATATATAATATAATAAAATAAAATATTTATTATATATGTCGCTCATTTAATATAATGTGTATCAAACTAGCACATCATAGAAAACATTCATAAAATGAAAATTAATCACAAAGTTTATTAACATATATTTTATAATAATTTTAACATCAAATTAATTATTTAAAATCCTATTTAATTAATAAAAAAGTTTATCATTAAATTTAGGGTGTTACATAGATTGAGTTTGTAAATACTTCAGATTGATTATTTTCCTATTTTGTGTAGATTGAGTTTGTAAATTCTTCATATAAACTCTTCTTCATATCATCGTCAAATCTTGTTGAACTATTGATCAAATATTCTTCAAAAAAATTTCAAATCTTTGGCATATCTTCTTTTTAACTTGGTCAAAGATTTTCTTCAATTATAAATATGAATCAAAACTTATTTAGATTTTCATTAATTATAAATTTGATTCAAATCTTATTTTTAGATTTCATTCAATTATAAATTTGAATCAAATCTTATTTTAGATTTTCTTCAATTATAAATTTAAATTAAACCTTATTTTAGATTTTCTTCAATAATAAATTTGAATCAAATCTTATTTTCGATTTCCATCAGTTATAATTTGGAATAAAATCTTATGTTAGATTTTATATTTTCTTCAATTATAAATTTGAATCAAATTTTATTTTAGATTTTATTCAAAAACATGAATTTTCTTCAATACTATTTGAAGTCAAGTATATTAATTGTTCTCATAGAATTCATTTGTTAACATCAAAACTCTAAATGTAAAACCAACTTAGTTCCAACATGTACAACTATATATATGAATGGTCATGTTGAAAATTGTTTAAGTGGTCCTTGATTATTTTAAAAAACTCACATAATTTTTTTTTAATCTGACCTATACATTATTTGATCAATGTCTAACAATTCATCCTTTCATTTGATAATCTTTAAAGTAAAATTAAAATGTAATGTATTTATAAATTAATGTTATGAAATAATTATATATATATATATATCAATACATCTCATGATAATATCTGCCATATGTCATTTTATGGTTTATTCAATTAATGAAAATAAAATATAATAAAATTAAAATGTAATATATTTATTTAATTATTGAGAGAGTAAGAGAAATTAAAATATTATAATCAAGTCATTGAATTGAAGTAGTTAACATGCTTTAGTTAAGGACAAATTATTCGGATTTTGACTACAAAATTTCTAAGTCAAATTTTATTTACCTCCCAAATAAACTTTTAATTTTCTAGAACCGTATTCTCGTTAGAATTTGAGTGTTAAAACTAAATACAAAAATTAAATTAGAATATTTTTAAATATATACCTTAGTAAAATATCACTTTAAAAAAGGCAACTAGAAATCCATCCATCTTAATGACACATGTGAGAAATAAATGCTTTACATAAAAATATATTCATATATGAAATCAAATTTTTTTAAATATCTTATTAATTGTTTCGTAGATAAAAATATAATCCAATGCATTAAGAAAAAATCCCAAAAACTACAGAATTTTAAAAATAAATAATAATTCAATAAACTAACATAATTATTTAAATAGCTAGCTAGTTATATTGCTCAAACAAGTTCCTTACTATATTGTATTATATATAACTCCATGTAAAGTCACATTATGGAACATCCATCTGGGTTATCCTCACTTAAATATTCACTTGATTGTTGGAAAACCCTTGAGTCATATGAGTGATTCGGTTGAGGTTGGTGTACTGGATAATATGTAGTTTCCGTTTGTTGTGTATTGTCATGATAATTCGGACGTTCATAGTTTCCTTGATCATATGAATAGTTTTGTGAATGATAGTTTTGTGGATAATATGTAGTTTCCTTTTGTTGTGTATTGTCATGATAATTCGGGCGTTCATATTTTCCGTGATCATATGAATAGTTTTGTGAATGATAGTTTTGTGGATAATATGTAGTTTCAGTTTGTTGTGTATTGTTATGATAATTCGTGCTTTCATAGTTTCCTTCATCATATAAATAGTTTTGTGAAGGACAGTTTTGTGAATGACAGTTTTGTGGATAATATGTAGTCTTCGTTTGTTGTGTATTGTCATGATAATTCGTGCTTCCATAGTTTCCTTGATCATATGAATAGTTTTGTGAATGATCATAGTATTGTGGATAATATGAACGGTTCCATGGTTGCATATGCATCTCTTAATGTTCTTTTGTAAAGTGTTCTATCTCTTGCTCTGATGACTGCTCAGCCTCAACCTCAACCTCTTGAGATGCTTTCTCTTTGCTTTTTCCACCCTTCACTATTTTACCAATTTTCTTAAATATTGATTTCTTTTTTGGTTTTCCTTCCATGATGATGTTCTTTTTGCTCGGATTCTCTTATTTTACATCGAAATTTAACGGTCCATAAAAATATAGTAACAACATTATATTAGCCATAATTTTATGTAAATATATATTAACAATAGAATAATGATAGTCAAGGAAAAATAAATTAGCACGTATAAGTGTCTTAAGTTCGGCGAGTAGTTAAGGTTGAGAATTAAGAGACATCTTAGAAATATTTTGTGTTGACACCTACTTTTAAAATTATATATGTTGTTAAATATAAATAAAAAAAATAAAAATATTTAATTATATTATTTTCAAGAGAAGACGGTACCATGGTCTATTTTTTCAATTTTTGCAATCTTGGAGAATAATACTCACTTGAGAATTGTGTGTATTAGTACTCAATTTTTGTGATTGATGTGTTTCAAAAGTAATAACAATTACTCTTAGATGATTTGATGCATATTATAATGAGATGATTATTTTACTTGGGTAACTTTGATGTTACAATATGATACTATTTACTTAAATATTTTGATATATCGTAATGTGATTATGATACAGCCTATGTTATTGTTTGTGTATTCTTCTTACTTATATTATAATATTAACATGATATCAAAACTCACCTCCTTCGTTGTTTGTGTTTGATTGGCTTGGCCCTGCGTTTGCAAAATTGTAGTTATTACAGATTAATGAGTCTTGAAGTTCAAGTTTGGGAGAAGCGCGCTCTGATAGGTGATGCCAGGAATGAGAGTCATAAACTGTATTTTATTTATTTTATTAGAAACAACTCTTTTATGAAAACCCTACTGTTTTATAAGAGGAAAAGTTTATATTGCTTCTTTTGAATTTTGAGAAATGTGATATCCTAAATTTGTTATAAAAGTTTTATTTAAAAAAAAAAAAGATTATCTTTATCCGCTGTGAATTAAAATGTTAAAAATTATTGTATAAATTAATATATATTATTTTGGGGTTTAGGGTGTCACAGTTGGCCTTTCCAGAGTGATAGTTAAGCTCAAAATCAAAATTCTTAAGAAATTTCATCCATCTACGTTGTCTCATGTTCAACTCCTTCTGGTTAAAAAGGTACTTAAGGCTCTTATGGTCACTAAAAACCTCAAATCTAGATCCATATAAATAATGTCTCCACATCTTAAGTACAAAAACAACTGCTGCCAGTTCTAATTCGTGTGTAGGGTATATCGTCTCATGAATCTTTAGTTGCCTAGAAGCATATGCTACCACCTTCCCATCTTGCATAACTACTCCACCTAATCCTGAACAACACGCGTCACAATACACTACAAAGGGTTCACTCAGGTTAGGTAACACTAAGATTGGTACATAGGTCAATCGTTTCTTAAGCTCTTCGAAACTATTCTCACAATGGTTATCCCACATGAACAATTCCCCTTTTTGGGTCAACTTAGTTAAAGGTAAGGGCAACTTGGAGAGTCCTTCTATGAACCTACGATAATAACCTGTCAATCCTAGGAAACTCCTAATCTCAGTCACTGACTTAGGTGTTTTCCATTCTAAGACACTCTCCACCTTGGCAGGATCAACAACAATTCCGCCTTTTGAAATTACATGTCCTAGGAAACTTACTTCCTCTAACCAAAATTCACACTTAGACAACTTGGCAAATACTTGTTTCTCCTTAAGGGTTTTCAAGACTATCCTTAAATGTTCGCCATGCTCTTCCTTAGTCTTAGAGCACACTAAAATATCATCTATAAATAGAACCACAAATGAGTCTAGGTAAGGATGAAAGATCTGATTCATGTAATCCATAAACACTGTTGGTGCATTAGTCACACCAAAAGGCATAACCAAATACTCATAATGGCCACAACAGATCCTAAAGGCGGTTGTGGGGACGTCAGAAGACTTCACTCGAATCTGATCGTAACCTGATCTCAAGTCGGTCTTACTAAACACACAGGATCCTCTCAATTGGTCCATAAGGTCATCTATCCTAGGTAGTGGATACTTATTCTTGATCGTCACTTTATTAAGTTGGCGGTAATCCACACACAACCTCAAAGAACCATCATTCTTCTCAACAACACAAGTGCACCCCACGGTGACACACTAGGTCATATAAATTTTTTATCTAAAAGTTCCTCCAATTGCTTCTTAAGCTCAGACAATTATAAGGGAGACATCTGATATGGTGCCATAGATATGGGTCTAGTACCTGGTACAAGGTCAATGCGAAACTCAATACCACTTATTCTTCAAATTCCAATGGGGCTAGGATCATGTATAATTGAACATCTTCTTTCAAGAGTGCCTTCACTTGGTTGGCGGATATATCGCTAGGCTTCTCCCTCTCTTCTGACTCCATAAATTCAATGGTTTTGCTAATGAGATCTACGCGAACACGGTTGGCAGATAGTCAATCCATACAGAGAATCACATCGACTAGACGCAAAGGTAAACATACTAAGTCAACTCGGAAGTCCCTTCCACACACATGGAGAGAAATGTCGAGGCAAACACTAAAGGTGTCAACAAAATCACTAGTTGGGTATTCCCGTATCTCTACATTCATATGCCATGTGACCCTGCTTACCACACTTGTGACATCGAATAAGAGTTGTCGGATCACCATTATTACCATTGTTATTGCTCAAGACTTGACTCATGTTGTTACTATTCCCATTACTAACTCCTCGTCCATTGGGGTTTCCTCTACCACCCCAATAACTATAATTGTTTCCATTTCCTTTTCCATTACCACTATTATTTCCTTTTCCAGCTGAAAAACTGTATTGTTGACAATTCAGATGACTTCCAAATTTACTAGGAGGAAAAGAGTAAGGTTTCTCTCTATTATGATGCATAGGCTTTTTGTCCTTCATGGTTATAGTGTTTCGGCAATGTGCCTTTTCAACACGACTATCCTCATCATAAATCCTACTCTTATTCACTAGGGTAGGAAAGTCCCGGATCTCTTGCATTCCAACCTGTTTCTTGATCTCTAGCTTAATTCCCATTTCAAACTTGATGCACTTAGACTTTTCTCCTGCCTCTCCAACATAGAGTGGATAGTACTTGAATAACTCCTCAAACTTAGCGGCATAATCCGCTACTGACATATTGATGACTCTTCATCATATGCATATTTTTTTTATTTTTTTTAGTCTTATTTATCTTTAATTCATTAGTTAATTTAAGGATTTATTTGATATATTTTTTTAATTTTATTTCTTTGATTTAATGAAATGTTTATGTTCTTATTTCCTTGATTATGTAGAGATTTTTTGGAGTTTTGCGTTGTTACTTTGTTTTAGTGCAGTGCTGAATTTTGGTGAGAAATCAACAAGACCTATGAAGAGCATTTCAGCCATATCTAGAGTTATAGATGTCCAATTGGAGTCAACCCAAGTTCATATGACAGCTACGATCCATAGCTGCAACTTTCATGAAGACACCGGAACCATATTCAGACTCGAAAGAGTAGTAAAATGCAATATACGGCAGACAATAGATGTTGTGCGCCTAAAGCATGCCAGATGTGCCTAAGGCGCATTTCCAGCCTTTCAACACTGTCCAGGCGCGCCTGGAGCGCCCGACGCGCATCAGCATTAATAAAAACGCAAGTTTTCACTGTTTAGGGAGCTTTTTAACTATTGGGAAGTGGGGAGACTTGTGCCCTAGCATAGAAACTCAAAGACGACCGTTTCTAACATAATTGGAACAGTTTTATCAAGAATCAGTCATGAATCTTTCTTTAATTCTTCTCTAATCTCTATCTTTTATATCGCTGTCATGAGTAACTAAACCCTATTTGTTAGGGATGAGTGTAACAAGATGAAACCTTTATTTTTCTGATTTGATTTCTAGTTATATGAATGAGTTTATTGAATTATTTTTCTCATCTCTGTGCTTAATGCTTTTTATTGATTGATCAACATTAAAATGTTCTACGATTTGTATTTTGAAATATAAGTGGACTTTACGAATGCTTGAGACGAGAAATTCATGAATTTGTAGTCTAGATATAGATGCAAGTCATGAAACTGATTAAATTAGTTGCAGAGGCAATAGTTTAAAAAGAGAATTCATGTACGGTAATGCTTAATTCTAATCTTAAATCTACTAAGGAATTAGGGGTTACTTTGGAATTAAAGGTTCTGTCACAAAGACATTAGGGAAATAATAATAAAGAGAATTCGGTTATAATTCAATAAAGAAATTCAGTAAATAGGATCAAATTAGACTCAAAGGTTGGGCTCGAAGTGAAACTCGTCCCTGACATTTTTCTTATTATAAAAGATCAACTTTATTACTATTTTTAATTTTAAATATTATTTCAATCAATTTGGGAACTTTTTGTTCAATTTTTGTAATTAAATATAATTCAATAGTAAAACGCAATCCTTGAGTTCGACACTCGGTACTACCGTTTTATTATTACTTGCAACGATTCAGTACACTTGTTGAAACGCTATCAAGTTTTTGGCGTCGTTGTCGGGGATTGTCATATCACTATTGAATTTAATTTATTTACTTAATTGAAATTTTTTGCTCCGCAATAAAATTTCTGCTTTTATTTTACTTTTAATTTAAAAAAAAAAAATATGTTTTAAAATTGTTTTGTTTTTACTTAATTATCTATTTTTCTCTATTTTAAAATTGTTCATTACTCACAATTTGTCTAACCTTGTATGCGAGGCCAGTCCTCAGCTAATGTTTTCTTTGATCCAGAAATCAAAAAAACTGCGAAAGCAAATCGTAAAGAGGTTCGAGAAAGGAGACAAAGGCAAAGACAGTTAGTAGTGGAAGAAGAGGATTTAGGGGATTTCTCCATATTTACAGAAATGGCTGATCCACCTCTAGCTGAACGTACTCTCGGCGAGTACGGGAATCAGAATAGAAATCGTGCTCGATTGCCCATCCATAACCAACCGATTACAGTCAACAAATTTGAAATAAGTCACGCTCTATACCGAGAGTTGAAGGAAATTCATTTTGCCGGTAGACATAACGAAGACGCCAATAGACATCTCACAAATTTCTTTAAGTTATGTGAAACAGTGAAGGTGGATGGTTTGTCTGAGGAAGGCAAGAAAATGAAACTATTTCCATTTTCATTGACAAATGATGCTAAGGAGTGGCTTCATTCCTTTCTTGCCGACAACATCACCACATGGGATGATCTTGAAGATAAGTTCTTGGAACAGTACTTTCCCCCAGCTATGTTCGTTAGAAAAAGGCAAGAGATTTCCATTTACAAACAAAAAGAGGGAGAATCTCTTTGTGACACTTACAAGAGATTCAGAAACTTACTAGCAGGATGTCCTAATCATGCTTATGACGACACTGCCCAAATGTAAATATTCTGTAATGGTTTGAGGTCGAGCACTAGAATTATGTTGGATGCCACAGCAGGTGGTTCTTTGAATTACAAGACCGCAACAGAAGCACGAAAGATTATTGATATCATGGCATCAAATGAACAAATGATGTTGTATGACAGAGGTGGTGGGTCAACAAGTGGTGTATTGGAGTTGAATGCTATGGATGGGTTGGCTCCAGGTAGGTTACTCTCAAAATATATATAAGAGGTTATTGCCACTAAGATAAAGAAGGGGATGGCAGCTCTAAATATACAACCCCAAGTGGCCTCTGTCAAATTACTAAAGCATACTAGTTGTAACCTTTGTGGAGGAGCACATAAAATGGAGCTTGTGAAGCACTGGAAGACAATGAGATAGAAGAACTAGAACATGTGAATTTTGTGAGTAATAACGAGAAGCGGAATAATCCCTACTCTAGTAAGTACGACCCTGGTTGGAGAAATCATCCAAATTTTTCTTGGAAAGATCAACAAGGTGGGTCTCGGGGTCAACAAGGAGCTCAAACAAACCAATTCCCACCTCGAAAGGTTGCTTGGGAGAGTGCTATAGAGAAATTAGTGACAAGCACAAGTTCTTTCATTGAGGAGTCAAGAGCCATCCAGAAAAATCACTCTGCATCCATAAAGAATCTAGAGAGTCAAATGAGTCAACTTGCTCAACAAATGGCACAAAGAACGCCTGGAAATTTTCTTGGCGACATAGTTCCAAATCCGCGAAATAATGTCAATGTCGTGACAACGAGGAGTGGCAAGGTAATTGAACAAGTACCACTTAAAGCCAAACAAAGTGGAAGTACTTCAAATTCGAACCACTCGGAGGAAATGGTCACACCGACATCAATTGAGGAGCACATCACTCTTGAAAAGGAGGAAGAACCTGTGGTAAAAAAAGGGAATCACTGCCAAAACTAGAAATTTGACTTTCGTTTCCTCAAAGATTAAAAAAGGAAGAAACGAAAAAACAATTTGGTAAGTTTCTTGATGTTTTTAAAAAATTACAAATTAACATTCCTTTTGCAGAAGCATTAGAGAAGATGCCGGCTTACGCAAAGTTCATGAAGGAGATTCTGTTAAAGAAAAGAAAAATTGGCAGTGAAGCAGTGATGCTTACTGAAGAGTGTAGTGTTATTCTACAGAGGAAGTTGCCACCTAAGCTCAAGGATCCTGGAAGCTTCTCAATCCCGTGCGCCATTGGAAATAGAACTTTTGGGAAGGCTCTGTGTGATCTTGGGGCTAGTGTAAGTCTTATGCCCCTTTCCATATACAAAAAATTGGGCATTAGAAAAGTCAAAGACACACAACTGATGTTACAGTTTGTCGATCGCTCAATGAAACACCCCTATGGAATGGTGGAAGATCTGTTGGTTAAAGTGGATAAGTTCATTTTTCCAGTGGATTTCATGGTACTAGACATGGATGAAGACAATGACAATACTCTGATTTTGGGGAGACCTTTCTTAGCAATAGGGCGAGCTATGATTGATGTAGTGGATGACACCTTAACCTTAAAAGTAAATGAAGAAACCGTCACTTTTAACATTCTAAAAGCCATGGAACACTTAAAAGAAAGAGAATGGTGCAATCAAATCGAGATCTTAGATGCGATAGTCAACGAAGAAATAGAGCATCAATCACCCATTATGCCATTAGAAAAAGTGTTATGCCGAAAGCGTGTTATGCCTACCCCAAGATGTTGTTAAAGAAAATAAAGATCCAAAGGTGAAAGAGGTTTTAGCCATGTTAGAAGCATCACCATCTTACTCCCCCCGTTTCCCCACTACATTGAAGGGGAATTAAGATGAATATGTAGAGACATGTGTTCATACTCTCTCTTATTATCCTAGATGTGAGCTTTTGTGCCTAAACACTTAAATTCTTTGTTGTGATTATCCAAACATGTGTTATCCCTTCAGAACTTGCACTAATTCTGATTTGCATCACTTGTAATTTATGCATACATTGAGGCAATTTTATTGGTCATTTGAGCCTTTCTAACTACCATATGAAAATTTTACCCTTTGCTATCCCCTTTGAGTCTTGCCCTTTTATTTCGGTTACTAGCCACATCACAAGCCAAATACCTGACTTTAATTAAATCACCTTACTTGGAGTTAGGTAAAAAAAAAAAATTATGGTCATGATAAAGTTCTAAGTTTGGGGTTGCTCATGGGATATCAACATTTTAAGTTTGGGGTGGTGATTCTCACAAAAAAAAAAAAAAGAAGAAAAAATGAGAATTTGTGAAGGGGACATTATTCTGTCATCATATAGGTAGGGTCTGACAAGCCTAGTGATTCCAGAAAAGCACAACTGGAGGTATTCGGATGGAGAATTCCTAGATGACTTGGAGGTAGCACTCCAAATGTCATGAGCTACCATGCAACACACGTTTACCTCGATTGTTGCTTATATGTATCTCGGGTTGAGTTGAGGGGATCTATGAGGACATGGCCAATTTGAATTGTCCGCCCATCGGAATGGTGGCATAGTATCAAGTCTCTTAACCAAGTACTTTAGAGTTAGAAAGGTACCACATTGTGAAGTAAAATTTAAGTTCATGCATTGCATTACATTTTCTTGTGATTGTTTTGTTGTGATTAATAGGTATCGTGTGCAATAATAATTTCTCTTAGATGATTTGATGTTATAATGAAATGCATTGATTTTACTTGAGTAGTTTTAACATTATAATGTGATGTTTTTCCTTGAAGAATGTTTGTGTTATGATACGGTGTATTATGATTGTTTGTGCTTTCTTCTTACTTATATCATACTATTAATTTTATATCATACTTTTGACAAGCGTTGTAGAAAAAGCGCTTGTTATAACATGATTTCAAAACTCACCTCATCCGTTGTTTGTGTTTGACTGGCTTGGCTCTGCGTTTGCGAAATCGCAGTTATTACAGATTAATAAGTCGTGAAGTTCATGTTTGGGAGAAACCCCGCTGTGATAGGTGATACCGGAAATTAAGAGTTGTAAATTATATTTTAATTATGTAATTACAAATGACTTTTTTATATGAAAATATTAGTAATAGTAAGTTTTTGGAATTAAAATAAGAATTTATAGTTAAATCAAGTTCATTGAGATTAAATTGTTTTAATTGAGTATTAAAGTTTGAATTGTTCCATGTGTACTTAGAGAAACGTGATATCTTAAATTAGTTACAAAAGTGTTTATTTCCTTGTAAACAAATTTTCTTTATCTGCTGTAAAATTAAGTTAAAAATTCTAGTATAAGTTATTATATATGTCATTTTAGGATTTATGGTGTCAGATAAAGTCCACGAGTAAAGAACAATGAAAAATTGTCAGCAACAACTAATGCAATTCCAGCAAATCAGATGTTCATACACTAGAGGCAGTGCCATTGGTTTCCCCAACGACGCTAAAATGATTCTGGTGCCTTTCCCAATTATTTTTCGTTCCAAAACCCATTTCAGACACTCTAAATTCCTTGTTGGTCTCAAATTTGTACAGATGTGGAAAACTTACATACAAAAAGGTTGATCTCCAACCCACCAATCCATCCAAAAATAATTATTCTTAGTTTCCAAACACCTTTTGGACAAACATCGAAAACCAATTAGGCTCTAAGTTGTTCAACGATTTCATTGAGCATAAATCACGCCACCTCATCTCTATTCCTTTTGGGATAAAAAATTTATCTATAAGTTGACTATGTAGTACCTCAATTTTATCTGGCTAATTAAAAATAATTCATAAAATAAATAATAATATGTTTAATAAATATTTTACAAGTATTATTATAAAATTTAAAAAATCACCATTTTACGATTTAGTTTAATTGTGAGTCCATATTTACATAATGTTTCCATTACATTACACCAAAAACAACACAAAAAAATATATAAAAAAATGTATTCTTCTTCAAATGCACACAAACAATAAAGATATGATCTTTTATTGGAAATGCACACAAACAAAAAGGTTAGTCACTCTTCTTCATTTCAGTCTTCGCACAGTTCCATAATTTCTATAAAAAACAATATAAAAACTAGACATCAATTTATCTCATAGACACAAAGATTCATCATTGTAATATATAAATTGAGACAAAAATCAGTTCAATAAATAGAGAGGGAGTTTTATTTTCAGAAGAAAAAATCAGAAGATATAAAATTAAGAGTGTTTTTTTCTTTGCTTCTGAAATCAAGAAAGAATGAAGTATAAAAAAAAAGAAAGAGAGGAAAAAAAAAAGAAAAAATAGAGTATTTTTTAATAAAAGAGAGATTTTGAAACAAAAATGAAGTTGAGTAGAGAATAAACAACAATCCAACTCAATTCTTAAAATCATCTATAAAGCATAATAGAACAAGATGATATTTTGAAATGTTTGACAAGTGTCACTTAATTAGAGTGTTTAGGCAAATATAAAGTTTTTATTAATAGAAATAATTTGGAAAGAAAAAATTAAAACACAGTCACATCATTGTGCAGTTCTTTTGAAATAAAAATAAATAAAACTTCCATTAGAATAATATTTGACAGTTTTTTATCGTTCGTTGAGAATTTGTTGGCCAATTAAAAAATAAGAAGAAAACTTATTGTATCGTCAGATTATTGATAGAAAAAATAACACTTTTTATTGATAGCAACCACCGTTTCAAATTCTTAAAGAAGATTACATAAATTTAATTAAAAAATTTATTTTATTTTACGAATTGTTTTTGTCCCTTTAGACTTTTCTTCTTTTTTGCCGTCCTCCGTTAACTTTTTCTTATGTCAAATGTCTCTCTTCGATACACAATTCCCTTTTATCTGTATGTGATGTCTATAGAAAAACCAGATTTTATTGCTTCAATTTCTCCAAAAAATGAGTCATAGAATTTGATTATTACAGTTGTGTGAATGTGATTTATGTCTGATATGAACATGATTCTAATGATATTCGTGGAAGTCGATGATGACAATGATAGAGCCGATTCAAAGAATGTGAAAAATGTCAAAATTGAGAAGGAGTGAGAATCACGTTTCATACGAACATAATAATTTTGTTATTTTGTTTTGAATTAAACTATTGTAGTCTTTGTTTCGGTTGAACTTTGTTAGTTTTGCAATGTTAGATTTATACATTAAATTTCTACCAATTTTCATTTATGAATTATATTTGCATGTTATATTTGTTTGGTTATGGATTTACTATTTTTTTTTCAATTGTTACATTTCAATTTTACTAATGTACTATACATTTTACATTCTAAATTTATCGTTAAATATCATGCAAATTCAAAGGAATTCAAAGGATTTATGAAGACTACCGTTGCCGAAATCAACAATTTTGAAGGATGCATGAAAGATTCATGAAGACTAACATGCAAATTCAAAGAGAGAAAATAATTATAGTTTTTATGTGTATTGTAATTGTTTTTTTGTAATGGAAAGATTATTTATTTTTAGTATTTAAACTACAACAAGTAGTACTAGAATGAATGATATTTTGCCACCTCATACAATGAAGCAAAATT
The DNA here is from genome assembly GCF_000331145.2 of Cicer arietinum. Taxonomy (NCBI): domain Eukaryota; kingdom Viridiplantae; phylum Streptophyta; class Magnoliopsida; order Fabales; family Fabaceae; genus Cicer; species Cicer arietinum. Next base: position 43,201,375 of record NC_021162.2, on the reverse strand, counting down.
TATATGAATTTATTTTATGGTTAAATATTTTTTATTATAGATCGTTTATATTTTCGTGTATGAGATTGAATTGATGATAAAATTTAAAGTACATATTTAATGTCAATGCCAATAAAATATTTGAGAATTGATATATATAAATTAATATAAAAATATATTTATGAAAATCGTAATTTGTGTTCGTGCGACGCATGGGTTACACACTCATATATCTCAAAATTAAAAAAACAAATAGAAAACGAGAAATTGAGGGCATCACCGTCTCAACTTCCACCAGTAATTTTCGTCAACCACCGTCAACCTTGCTTGCACCATCGTCGTGTTCTCCTGCACATCATACCACGGCGTCACTCTCATGTTTGTTGTTCTGTTCTTTGACCCTTTATTACCGCACTTCATTTGATTTATTTGTCCTGATTTCACCTTTAAAATGAAAACTTTTATTTGTTGGTTTATGATTTCACATTTAGAATGAAATGATGAATTATATGAAGCATAATGAAAAATGAGATTTTGGTTAGCTTGATTTATTGAAACTTGAGTTTTTGAAATGATGTTTGCTAGTTTAAGATGTGCTGAGTCAATTAAATTCGAGAAACACTCAAAATTTTATGTCGCGAGAGATGAAGTCTGATAGTCTTCACCAAAGTCATTTACTAAGTAGTGACAAATTGAAAACGTGCAATTTTTTTACTTTTAAGTCCCCTTTCCTCCTTTGGAAGACAAACCTTTTGTTAACTAATCCAATTAATTTTCCTATTGTCCATTCTCCAACCCATAAGAAACTTCTTTGTATTTTAACAATCTGGTTAATCATCTTCTTTAGAGCCGTAAAATAAGAGAAGTAGTATAGTAGAAGACTACTTAGAATTGAGTTGATAAGAACCACACGACCATCTATTGATAAATGTCTCCCTTTCCACAACGAGAGTCTTTGCTTCGAAGAATCCACAACCAAAATCCCAAAATCTCAAACTGAGAATCTTCTCGAATTGGCTCCTATTGGAATGCCCAAAAAGCGAAAGGTTAAGGCATCAATGTTTTTAATGTTTGGCTAGATCAATTAATTCGCTCACAATGATCATCCCATCTAACATTTGTCTTCCAAGAGCAAAAGTTGGTTGAGTTTGAGATATTAGCTTCCCAAGTATAATATTCAACCTATTTGGGAGGACTTTTGAAATAACTACGACCAACCAAACAAATTGGCCTACACTCTCCCAAATTATGTGGACAATCTATTTTCAGAATCAAACCTAGAAATGAGGAAGTTACAACTTTAGGCAAGATTGAATTGACGTGAAATTCTTAAATAAATTTCATCACAACTTCTATTCAATTTGCTTCATTTTAAAGTGCAATTAATTGATTTTTTCAACGACGTACCTGCAAACCTGCATGAAAAAACTTAGTATTAGAATCTCCATCTCCCACCCACTTTTGTCTTGATTTTTGTCTCAACAAGCTTTCTTTTGGTCTTATCTTCCTCCAAAAACTGTCCGAGAGCAATTAAGAGAATTTGAAAGTAAAGTTCTCCTTCCTGATTTAATGACAGAGTTACCAAATATTAAGCATCCCGGTTTTTTCCTATTAGTTGGAGCAGAAAAATATTCATTCAAAATGGAACTTTAACTCGCCTTTTTCTTTTTCCTCCGTTAGAGCCATATTGGCTCCCAACGATGTAACTTTAACTCGAAAGTATCCTTGACAATGGAATTTTTCTTGGTACGACATACAGGTTCAAGTGTCAAACCTACAAAAGCTTTTCTCAACGGCTTTGTATCTTCTTTCTTTTTTCTGAAATGTTAATGAGAAAAAGTAGTGTGTTGTTTATTATGTTTCTCCTTCTTCTTCTCTTTGTCAACATACAATTTGAGCTATTCTCTAATGCATATTATGAGCACCAACTTAATGAATTTTATTGACTCAACGTAAAAGCATGTAATACAAACCAATCTATAACTTTTGCTCGAGACCTTAAGACTGTGAACTAATGTTTAAAATCTCACAAATATTATTTCTATGTTTTCATCATCTTCCATTTTTTAAAGTCGGAAGTATGTTGACTTTAGATTCTTTAATATGTAATAGACAAATATGGAGAACAAAACTCAAAACAAATGAAGTAGATGAGCAAAGCATTCAAATTGTGTTCCCTATTCCTAGATTATTTTACAAATGTCGAATGTAATAATTTAGTTTGTTAGTTAAGAAGTTAGTTAAAACATGTTATGTGCTGATGTATATAAGCCTTTGCAATTGTACTTATTTTGTCAATTCAATATTATACATCATTTTCCAGTCATTAAAATTCATCTAGTGTTTGAGTTACTCTTTTGATTCTTGAGTGTTTTAGATTCAATAATTGCGTGAAAGTGAGAATTTCTTTCTTTTGTTCCTAAAAGTGGCATCAAGAGATGGTTCTGAAGTAGCAATGTCAATTACAAGAATGTGGGGTTTGAATTGTGATCCTTTTAAAATTTTGATTTCTGTGCTTAATTTAAAGTAACTAAGGAATGATCTTGGTTTGATAAACAATAAAAGGATAACGTTCTTTATTAGTAATATAACAATAAAACTTCATGATATGATCAATGCTAAGTGAGTGATAAATAAATGGAGATAAGGGAATGAAAGATCACACACAAAAAGTATATTCGTTCACCCAAATCGAGCTAGTACAGTCCTCACAACCGTGACATGTTAACTATATGCTTCATAATCAAGAATGTTCTCTTTCACACAGTTTCTATTGATCATACCTTGATCAATTACAATCTTCACTTTTCAACCAAGAAATGATTTTTACAATCACCTTTCAGCCTTGAAAGGGTTTTTACAAACACACTCAATCTAACATAAAAAATAGACTTGAGTTACAAATGATGTGTATGATAAAAATATTTAGGATCATGAAACTTATCAACACTTGTTTAAAATAAAATAAAGACAAACTCAATAAATAATGATCATAAATATAGTGAAGAGAGTTGGAGTTTGCTTGAATATTTTTTTACTTGTTCTTATTAGAAAAAGTATTAGTAGATTTGTAAATTGAACTTTAAACTTCATCTTCCAATTGATCTTCAATTTATAGATGATAAAAGGCTTTGAATATTCATATTAAAATGAATATAGTCGTTGGACACACTTCCCAAGTGTTAGATATATTTTAAAGCAATTAAATATGTTTTTATATTGCTATCAAGAACGTTTTTTACTATCGAAAAGCATTCTTGCTTTTGGGTTTGATGGAAAACGTGAATGAAGGAGTCAGTTTGCTTCCAATGTACTTGTGTCCTTGCTCATAACTCATCAGTTTGGAGATCAATCATGAGGTTGTTTTCCTCCTTTGGGCATTCAGCTCGAGTTTTATACTTCACCATTGAGATAAGGGAATGAAAGATCACACAAAAAGTATATTGGTTCACCCAAATCAGGCTAGTATGGTCCTCACAATCGTGAGGTGTTAACTATGTGCTTCATAACCAAGAATGTTCTCTTTCACACAATTTTTCTTGATCACACCTTGATCAACTACAATCTTCACCTTTCAACCTAGAAATGATTTTTACAATCATCTTTCAGCCTTGAAAGGGTTTTTAGAAACACACACAATCTAACATAAAAGATAGACTTGAGTTACAAATGATGTGTATGATAAAAGTGTTTAGGATTATGAAACTTATCAACACTTGTTTAAGATAAAATAAAGACAAACTTTTTTAGGATCATGAAACTTATCAACACTTGATCTTGATATGTTGCTTTTGTTAATCGTCTTTGAACGAATCTATCCAAAATGATCTTATGTAGATTATTAAATACCTTTGTAATAAATATTGATGATTTGTAGTGTAGATAGGTGTACTTTTGTAGCCCAGATCGATCTTAAATTACAGCAGATTTTGCTCTTTGTAAACCATAACGTTCTTGGATTAAAGATGTGAAAACGGATAATGTTCTTCGTTTCTGTTTTGAGTGATTTGTTGGATTTTGAACTTCTGACAGTTGTTGGATGAGAGTGTTTGAAGATCTACTAAAAATATTATGATATGATTAGAAGAGTTTTAATTAGTGATACTACTAAGACGATTAGAGTCAATGATGAAAAAGATATGGTATTGTATCTTAAGATGAAATGGATGAAATTAGACGGTGTGATGAGTATTTGGAGATTTTGAGGATCAGATTTTATAATTTTATTTAATGGTAGAAAGTGAAAAAGAAGAAATGTAACAAATGACTTATGGTTTAGTTGTTGGTCTTGGGAAGTCAAGCGTTAAGATTTAAAATGAGTGTTTCAGTGACTAGATGAACGATGAAAAATATGTACGTCTTTGAGATATTTTACTGCAAAGTTACGAGGACGAGGTTTATAGCTAATTATTTCTTAGGAAATGCTTATTAGGAAAAGTTGAGAAATTGTTCTTTAGGACGTTTGATTGTTAGGATTCTTTCAATTTGTACCTCGGTGAAGGTTGAGAAGGAATAAGAATCCAATGAGTGAACCAAATTTTGGAAAAATGTGCCAAGGAAACTTGTTGGAGCAGCACATAGAGATGTAGATTATGACGATTAAAGATTCATGAAAGGAATTATCTCCACTATAATTCAGACATTGTTATTATAAGGATATGCCAATGATACAAAGGCATTACTTGAGTGCATGTCATGGGGGATGTTATTGTGTTCGTCAATCAAACGAGTTAAATGTTTGTTTGGTAGGAAAGAATTGAGCATGATATAGAAACGTTTGGTGTGAATTAGTAAGGCTTGATTTATTGAAATCACTATAATGAAGAAAGACGAAGTATGATGGCATATGAGCTAAGCAAATAAAGGACTCTAGATGTTGACCACAGGGACGATTGAATGACGGTAGAGGTGAAAAGTATTTGGGATATATTCTAGATGCAGAATATTTCGTAAGAAGCGTGAAGATTAGGAGGAAATAAGATTTTGTTTGAATTGTTGAAGGAATTCTTAATGACCAAGATGACAAGCTTGTTAGAAGGAAGAAAAGTTTAATAGTGAGAGGAAAGACAAAAGAAAATCGAGTTAGGTTGGATGAAATTTTGGGATATGACGCACAATGGTGTGTACCGATTGTGGTTGTCAAAAAAGAGAATAATTTTTAGGAAAAGACATACAAGAGTAAGCTGAGTAATGATTGTTTGGTGCTCAGGGTGTCGGTATCATACTCAGTGTTTTAGTTTGGTATTGAGAGGATGTATATGAGGCTATATGACATAATTTTGGGCGATTGTACTTTGTCGATGGGATCAAAGTAATAGGGAAATACGAGAAACTTAGTGGATCTTGAGAAGACTGTTTGACCGTTTGTGCAAATTCAGAAGATTGTTTGACCATCAATAGCATCAAGAACTAACAACCAATATTAATCTCCAAATTGATAAGGAAACAAGTACATCCATGACAGACATGATAAGACACTACAATTGTTATAAGAAGTTCAAAATCCAGCAACTCATACAAACAGAACGAAGAACATTCTTGATAGATGACTAGAAAACCAATAACGTTCTCCACAACTCCATTACAACAAAAATGCTTAAATCATACTTTAATGAAAAGAAAGCTCGTGTGATTTACGAATGCATTTCCAGTTCATCTACTAGGAATATACAACTTTTATATGAGCAAAAGAAACACTCCAAAATATTAAAAGGCACGACTCAAAGCAAAAGTGACAAATGATCATTCTCTAGCATGTTACAATTAATCTCCAGCATATTAACAATTGTCTCCAGAATGATAACATCATTCTCTAGTATGTTAAAATCAGTCTCAAAATGATAACATCATTCTCCAGCATATTAACAATCATTCTCCTGCATAAGTACATCATTCTCCAGTCGGTATTGCACGAATCAAAAGGCAATTTAAATCTAAATACATTAAGCACATCTTTGAGATTTTTGTGTGCATTAACAAGGATCATCACAGTCAAGAAAGAGAAGCTACATATCAGACAGTATTATCACAACAGCAAAAACGCAAAATATTCAAGTCAAGAACATTCATGGTTTTAAAAAGTCTAGTCTTTGGTTAAAACTAACACATGCTAGATGGGCATCTTTTCAACGGTCATAAAAGTTGTCATCAACCTCCTTGAAGCCTATAAAAGGAACCCCAAGCTCAAGGAACAAGTAGAACTTCAAGTGTTAAGAAAAGCCATCACTTACATATAGTTACATACTCGAAAGCTTCTCAATCGCAAAAGATTCAGTTCTGTTTTTCTTCAAATATCATAATCATACTACTGAATTCTTTTATCAAGAATCTATTCTCAAACATGAGTTGGGCATACTCAGATTCTACCAATATCTTTAAATCATTATTGTGTAAACTCAAGACTATTATGGTTGTTTATAGTTTGAGTAGTCTGTAGAAAATTCTTTTATGGTTAAAAGGTAAATTGTAAAATCCTCTCTAAAGGTTGATAGGTGACCTGATTGAATCTTTCTTGGGTGGAAATGAATTGTTGTAACAGATCAAGGTTGATCTAACTGTGTAAAACCAAGTACGTTGTGAAACCAAGAACATTCTCTGTTTGAACATTTAGTGGAAAATCTCCCGGTTGTGAGGACTAGACGTAACTTAGATTCGGTGAACCAGGATAAATCTTTATATAATATATCTTCTCTTATCTCTATTTACTTTCGGTCTTTTTGATTATCAAGTTAAATAAATAAGTTAAATTGTTGATTTTAACTAACTAAGAATATTATCCGTTTTATGTTTTCAGAAACATGAACGTTCTTCGTTTTCTGTTTTCACAACCAAAATCAATCTTGAGTTATTTTCTTAAGTTTTTAACAAGACATTTTAAATAGGTGAATTTATAATTCAAATCTCTTTTCTTGTAAATTGACATTGCTACTTCACCTTTTTGTTTTGCCCTTCCATAATCAAACTTTTGAGTTTTCATGAATGATATTTGAACATTATCAACTTTGTGATTTATCTAAATTTAACATTGGAATTGTTTTTCTTCACCAAAGCCATCTAAGAAAAAACCGGATTAAACAAAAAGATTTTTCAAATAGACCATATATTTTTTAAATGATATATCCAAATCCGTTTATCTATATCCGGTGGTTAATTGTTATATCCATATCCAACTTTTTCTCATCTCAGTCAACGGGAAAACACTAAGGAGTAAAAAAAACCTTTCCAACTCCAAAGGAAAAAACTCCAAAGCTAGAGAGACGGAGGAGCAAACAATGAGGCTCCATGAATGCAACAAAGTACCTTCTTGGAGGCGTCAGAATCTCTCATGCACAACCACATGCAACGAAAAACATATGGCGGTGAACATCTTTGATGACCGTGAAACACCACGATTTCTAAGGACAACTAATAAAAACATTCGTTTTCAGATGGCAATGGTACTATGTTACATCGAGGGCGGGGTTACCCTTAGAAGTCTACAAAATATTTGGTTAATTATAATATATTGATAAACTAAATTGCACCTAAAAAGTTGAAATGAATTAAATGATTCATAAATTGAATCATAAATTTTAAATAAATTAGTTAATTAAATTTAATTAGAAAATTGATTCAACCATTTTAAAAATGTTTTAGCCAAAATCATGATAAGAATAAAATAATTACTTGTTAAAATAAATTATTTGGTCTAATTGCTCTCGCGTTCCCTTAACTTAATTTTAGGTACCACTTCAAATCATTTATCTTTTTTTTCTTCTCGATTTAGTCTTTTATTTAATTTTTAAATAACAACTTGATCATTTATATCTTAAAATGTTACTAATACTAATATTCATCAAAATCTTTAAATATTATCCATAAAATTCAATACCAATTTTAAGAAAATTCATATATTCATCAAATGCATAACTCAAATATTCAAATAAACTCATATTTCCATATCCAACAACATCATATTATCAAATAAAGAATGAAAATATGAGTTTATTTGAATATTTTAATTATAAATTTAATTAAATGTGTATTATATCGAAGATGACCAAGCAGTTCAATTTCAATTAATTAGAATGACTATGATCCAACCGTTTAATATTAACTAATTAGACTAAATAAATCTTAAAATTTTAACTTTCAATTACACAAAGATTCAGTCTTAATTATTTAGGCTGATTATAAATTAAAAATTAATAACTTAATATATTATATATAATTAATAAATATTTTTAGTATATATATATATATATATAATTATACTTTTTCTTTATTTTTTGGACAAATATTATACTTTTCTATTAGTCCTGATAAAATTGAACTAATGTAATATATATTATATTCCCTCTCATTTTTCACTAACATTCTTTAGTTTGGTGGTAAGGGATTAATTGACATTTATTTATTTATTTATTTATTTATTTATTTATTTATTCATACTGTAGAAAATTAAATTCATACGAAAATATTAAAAGAATTATATAAATAAATATAAAAATATTTAAAAAGTTAGTTTAATTTTAATTAACTTAGGTCTCGTTCAACATTTTTGTCTCATTACAAATACATTAAATATAAAAATATATTGAACACATCAAAATAAAAAAAAATAAAAAATTATTTTAATTAATCATTTTAAAATAATTCAGATATTATATAAAATTGTAAAAAATGAATCAATTAATTCTAAGAGAGTAAGTCTAAAAACTTACAGTAAATCTTGACACTTGATTTTAGTAATAATTAATGGCTATGATTTATCATTAATTATACCTAGTGAGGCTTTATTCTTTTTCTTGAAGTCCGACACAAAAAACCAATTTGTGCCGTCTTCAGCTTTCAACTAACCTACCTGCTATTGTGCTACTATACGAATAGCTATGCCCTTCTTTGCTTTCTTCTTGTTCGATACCTTTGTTAATTGTTTGTTGCAATATACCGTTACTTTTTCATTATATTATTGTCCAACTAAAAATAATATCTAACAATACCTCTTCTCTTCTTTCTTTTTATTACAAACAATACTTTTTCTCTTATTTGTCACAATATATACACTTTTTGGCGTGGTTTGTTCTTACAAATTTGTATAGTAGTTTTTGGTTTCCTAATTTAAAGAGAAAATATTAGCGAGAGATTCTTTGAAATCGAGGTAGAAACGGTGAGCATTTGTTAATAGAAAAAACGGTGAGCATTTGTTAATAGAAAAAACGATGAGCAATTAGCGAGATGATAATGAGAGAAGATTGAATGAATAAATTAATACGGTCCATATTTAAATGCAAAGAGTAGATAGACCTTAAAGAGTCACGGTAGCAATTTTCTTAATTAAACAGACTCTTATTAAAAAAAAAAAATAAAGGATCAAGATTTGGAGTAAGTATTTAGACTTACTCTTGGAGTTAAAACATATTAATTCTCAATTAATTATAATTTAATTAATTATAATAATTTTAGCATGGTAGTTTTCGAAGATAACTATCGTAGTAGTAATCGGTTATAAAAAACCACTGCAACAATCAAAGAAAGAATTGATGATTGAAGGAGTTTGTCGGAGCATGATTGACGTTGATTATAGTGATGGATGGTGGTGGGAGATGGTGGTTGGAAGTGAGTTGTTGGTAGTGACAGGAGTTAGAGATGGTGGTGGTGGCAGTGGTCGATGGTGATGGCGGTTGTCGAAAACGGTGGCGAAGCTTGTCAGAAGTAGGTGGTCGGGGGTGTTGGAGGTGGGGTGACGAAAATGGTTAAAGGTGGGTGGACAATGGTGATGGAGGGGGTCGGAGATGGTTGTGGTTGGAGGTGGCAGTTGCGGCCTGCAGTGGCTAAAGATGGGTTCAATGATGGCAGTGGTCGAAATTATAGTGGCGTTATTAGAGATGAGTGACTAGTGGTGTTGGCGGTGGTCGGAAGTGAATGGTCAGTGATAGTTAGGGGTGGGAATAGGTCAGGCAAGGCCATACTTTGAAAGGTTTGAGGCTGGCCAACGATTAATTTTTTAGGCCTAAGTCTAGCTTACGACCTATCGTATGATTTTTTTTCGGTCTGACATGACCTTTTTAAAAGTCTGGTTTGGCCTGAAACCCTATTTAAAAGTCTGATTAACATTAAAATATTTAAATGTTATATTTTACATATCTATATATATAAAACAAAAAATAATTTTTCTAAAAAAAATGATTTAAAAAAAATCTGAAACAAACACCATTTAAACCCTAAAAAATGATTTTTGGTTTCAAAGAATATATTTTTTTTCCTGAAACAAATGCACCCATTATTACCTCTCAAACGAACGACTGAGTGATTGCTTAATTGAACGACTACTGAATATGAAACGATTACCGAATATGGAACGACTACTGAGTGATTGCCTAATTGATAGACTTTAAAATAGGAAATAATATTATTAATAAATATACTAAAAAAATAACATTAATAAATAATAAAATATATATAGGCTGGCCTATCAGACCTAATAGGTTTTTTTATAAGCTTGAGTCTGACATATTTAAATAAATAGACTTTAAAAATAGTCTGAGCCTAACCTTTTTATTAAATAGGTCAAATCAGACCATAAGTAGGTCATACCATAGACCCCTGACGGACAACCTAGTCTATTTCCATCTCTAGTGACAGTGACGATAGTCGGAAGTGATGTCAATAGTTGTTGAAGTGGTGATTATATCTACTAATGGTGACATATTAATTTTAAAACATAAAAAAAATTATAAAATATTTTTTTTTTAATTTTAAAGAAAAATTGAAAGAAAAAAAAAACAATCCTCTTTTATTCGAACAAAATTTTAGTTTTAAATTTGCCTTTTAGAAACTCACATTTACCTCAAACAGGTGTCCTTCTCACACTATAATTGGTTATCCTCTCCTTGTTTAGTTTGAAGAATAAATAAATGAAATAGAAACTCCAATAATGTTAATTTGATGTTAATGTTAAACATGTCCCCAACATCAATCTTCTCGTTTTGTTTGAACATATAATCACGGGTAGAAGTAGCTCTAATATCTAGGAGAATAAGGACAACCTAACAACTAACTCAAAGTTCCCGTGGGCAAAAAAGATAAAAGGTGTAGTGAATGTGTCCAAATAGTGCTTCCTCGTCAAAAGTAGAATAAAAATAAGTTAGATCAAATTAAATTTTATAAAGTTTAAATAAGACTTGTAAAAAATTTAATACAAAAATCTAATTTATGATGATTTGTCATAAATTTTTTTAAGCGAGACAACAAATTTATTTAAAAGTATGTTTTATATTGACATCTTTAAATAAGTAAAGAAATATTTTTAAATACATTAACAAACTCATATGTTGATGAAATTAAATATATTTGTTGAGATTTAACATAACATTTTAAATAATTTAATTTTATACAATGTAATTCTTCTATTTTAATTAATAATAATACATTTAAATATATTAAAAATAAATATAAACTTTTACAATTAAATTACCAAAAAAATTATTAAACTTATAATTTAATATAAAATTTAAAATCTTATAATAAAATAATAATGATAAAATATTATTTATATTTAATTAAATAGGTGAATCTAATAAATTTATCATGGCCTGCCTTATTTATTTAAGAAAGGTTCTGAGCCTGACATTCCACTGATGAGAGGCTGCATTATGGTTTAAGAAAGCATCCTCTTTCTTGATTGTGCTTTTGCCACTAATTTGTGGAGATGGCTTAGTTCTATTATTAATATTGTTATGATACCTCCTCTATAAACATGGTCTGCAAAGTTATTATAGCGGGTGATCCAATCAATGTAGGGAAGTAATCATTTCTACTATTATTAACATCATTGATACTATTTGGTTTTGCATAGTTATTATTTTGTTGGCAAGAGGACACGCTCTATTTTGCGAGAAATTGGATTTTAGCTAGTTTTTCTATAACTAATAATTTTATGAATGCAAAAATAAAATTTTCATTTTTTAAGTTTAACTTTTGTTTAGGTCTTTTATGTTTATTATTTGTCGATTCAATTTTTTAAGTTATATTCATTTGCACAATAAACTTTAAAAATATATTAAATTACGCATATAATTATTTAAGTTTAAATTTTGTCTTTAATTACTGTCATAAAATATTAAGATCTAATTGAAACATCGCAATAAATTGATTATCCAAGCTACTTTTTAAGTTAAGGAAGTTAAAGTCGTTGATTATGTGGATAGTCTATACTATCTAGTTTTTAAGGCTATATGAGTGTTTATTTATAGAGAAAATCAAGAAATATTGATCTTTTAAAAGATTTTATGAATGTTTTCTAAATGATGAGAGACATATTGTTGCATCATTTGGTAAAGTTTCAAATGATCATAAGCTTTCAATTGAACTAATTGTTGTGGAAACTGAGTTAAATGACTAACGATGTAAACATAATGTAACTTAAAAGACCAAATCGAGATAAAATAAACTTAAAATACTTAAGTGGAAATTGAGTTAAACTGAAAGGACTATAGGTGTATTTTTTTCCTTTTACTAAAGTTATCACTTCCAATTATATGTAAGGAGTAATTCATTTATGTGTATCATATGAAGTGATGTATCATATCCTAGACCTAACATCTTAAATGAGGTATGGGATAAATTGGAAAATCAATATCTATGCAAAACATTCACAAACAAGTTGTTCGTGAAGCAACGACTGTACATGTTGAAGATGCAGGAAGGATCTTATTTGCATCAACATGTCAATACCTTCAATATAACAATTACCAATTTGGTGAGGCTTAAGATGAAGGTCGATGATGAAGACAAAGCTATTATTTTGTTGTGCTCGTGACCATGTTCATTTCATTACTTAGTGACAATTCTTACATATAGAAAATACACTATCAGTTAGAAGATATTACTATCGCGGTTCAATCTCATTCTCAAAGGAGATTGAATCTAGAGGAAAGATCTTCAGGCGAAGGACTGAATGTAAAAGGAGGTCAATACCATGGGAGGAACAAAGGTAAAGCAGATTATGGGAAGAACATGTCCAAATCAAAGAACATAAAAACAAATGAGTTTTATAAAAGGGACTATTCAAACAAACAACATGGTTCTTCCAATTTTACAAACATGGTTCCAAATGATGATTGTAGCAGTGAAAGAGATATCCATTGCGTTTCATCTAACAAGTGCACAAAAGTGTGGATTTTTTATTCTCATTGTTCTTAGCATATAACGCTGGACAAGGATTGGTTTACCATATTCATGACAGGCAATTTTGATTTTGTTAATTCAGATGATGATAAAACATTTGATGCCATTGGAATGAGATGAATTAAAATTTTCATGGACAATGGTTTCGTGCAAACATTGAATGATGCCACAATGGAGAAATGGTGTTTCAAATAGGATTGTTGGAGATAAAGACAATATGAAGGTCAATAAGGGTGCATTAAAAGTGATGAGAGCAAAGAGGATTGCAAGTAACATCTACATATTATTGGATTGAACTTGTGTAAGTGATGTTGAGTTTGACGATGATGCAAAAAAACTGTGGCACATGCATTTAGGTCATATTAGTGAAACTATGACGATGATACATTTTTTAAGTGTGTATGTCATTGAAAGCTAGATTTTTGTGAAAGTATGGTATACTTGTATTGTAGAGAGAAAACAAAAGACGGGGGGGTTGAATTTTCTTTTGTTACAAAAAATTCTATTAAAAACAAATAAAAAACTAGTGAAGTTGAAAGCAAGAATAAGTAAAACATTAAGTAAAGAGATAAAGAGAGAAACACGAGCCAATTTATTCTGGTTCACCACCAATAAGGTAGCTATATCTAGTTCTTTCACACAAAAGAATTTAGTCCACTAATCACCAATAGTATCACTAGTCCACTATACACCTTCTAGTCAAATTAGCTACGTTCAAGTCTTCTTAACCTTCTAGCTTAGTATGGTTAAGCTATTGACGACGACAACCACTACTATGTCGAGTTACAACATTGTTTAAATTGGGGTTTTGGCAAACTCTCACAAAAGAGTGTTGACAAAAATTGCTCTCAGAAAGTATTTTAGGTTTTTTAGCACTTAGAGCTAATACAATCATTTTCACGAGTTTCTATTGTTTTTTTGTTTGTTGTTGTCGGGTTATAATTTATTGATGATCACAAATCCTTCTATAGAGAAGCTTTTAGTCCATTAGGGTTTCTGACCATTGTTGTGATTGCATGGAATCAACAGGTGAAATAATAACTTGTATCAAATCTTCAGAGATTTTGAATCAACATTAAAAACTTGTCCAAATCCATCTTCATGGTAATGATAGGATGACCAAATGATGACACAATCAAACGATGTCGTGCACTTCTTCAGATAGAGGATAAGTCTACTATGATGAGCAAATGATGTTCGAATGTTGAATTTATCAGAGTGTTGACTTTATCAAACAATCAATTTTTATACAAAGGTTATCGGATGTAGAATAATTAGAGTGAGCTTGTATTAACAGATTCAACAGGGGTGCGTTGAGAGCACATTTGTTTAAGTTTGTTAGCTTAATAGATATTTCAAAGCATTACCTTAATTTCCTTGTTTATCTTATCTTTTCATAAGAGGATTCACCGTAAAGACTTTAAAGTTCATGACAAAAATTTGCACACTTAAATAATTTCTTTTCATCAAAACTATTATTGGTCATTGTTCTTCAAACCAACTTGGTTCTAACAATCTCAATTTTTTTTAATGATGACAAACTTCTTTTTAGTGAACAATTTTTCTTTATATTAAAGTGATAAATGCATAGTTGTTTCAATGTAAAAAAACAAAGCTCCCCTTTAATATGATGAGGCTTTAAAAAAATATAGTGGAGTACGAAATTCTAACAAGGAAGGTTTGCTAAAAGATAAGAAAATTTTCTAACAAACATATTCCCCCTTTTGTCATCACATAAAAAGAGTTGTACATAAACATAAAGGACACCAAAAAGATATAAGAGTTAAATCTTTAAAAAGAATTGCATTAAATAGTGCATAATACATAAGCGAGTGAAAAAACAATACAGAAAAGGAAGGAAAACAAAACTAAACGATGGGATTGGTGAATCTAGCTAAGATCATTCCTAAGGTATTATGAATGTACTCTTCATTTTTGGTTGTTCGTTCCATGAACGCGTCAATTTTAGCTTCTAGTCGATAAAAGTATTAATTCTTTACAAAATGAGATGTGCCAACGTAGGTGTAGAAGGAATGGAGGAAGGGCCTTCAGATCTTTGCATAACTTAAAGCAACAGTAGTAGGAATGATCAACATGTGGAATGATCAAAGGAAACATTTATGGTGCCAAGGGAGTAACCACTGGTGATTCTAGATGAACATAGTTCAAGGGAAAGTTACCTTCACTTGATGGACCTTGTGATGTAGCAGTTAGATGATTTTTGGTTTTATCTCCATGAACTTTATGCAAATGCAAGACTCAGAGGTATATGATCTCAACAATATGTTTAAAAAACACTAGAGCTATGAGCGGCTAGATGCATTACATGCTCTATAAGGGGATTGACTATAAGGATATTTCTTTCCAATCATTAGACATACTTGTATCATGGAAATGTTAGCTTTGGTAGCTAGTTGGGACATGCATTTATTTTAGATGGACATGAAGACAACATTTTTTCGCGGTAATCTAAATGAGAAAATTTATATAGAGCATTCAGATGGTTTCAGTGATATTGGACATGACAGACTAGTTTATAAATTACAAAATTCTTTGTATGGTCTAAAGTAGTCTCCAAGGCAGTGTGGTAGAAGTGGTTTTATTGGTACATGCTTTATATTGGCTACACAAGGTGTGAGTATGATTGTTGTGTTTATGTTATGAGCCATAATGATGGTTTTTTTTTGTTTTGTTATTATATGTTAATGATATGTTGAGAAATAAGTTTGCACGAAAGACTTGGGTATTGTTAAGAAGATTCTTGGTATGCAAATTCACAGGGATATGAATGCTATAAAATTACGACTATATCAAAAAAGCTATGTCAAAAAGGTGTTAGACAAGTTGGATATAAGCAATACAAAAGTTGTGAGTACTTCATTAGGGAATCAATTTAATGCTCTCATTGGACCAATCTCCAAAGATAGATACTAGTGTTGTTGGTTGTTTAATATATGTTATGGTTTGCTCTAGACCATATTTGGCACAAGCTGCAAGTCAAGTTTACAAGTTTATTTCTAAACCAGGTAAGCGTCATTAGGAAGCAGTCAAGTGGATTTTTCAAGTGTTTGAAGGGTACAACGGGTCATGGTATCATATTTAGTAGCAAACATGGTGATCCTTTATTTGTAGGATATGTTGATTGTGATTATGCAGGTGAAGCGAAAGATAGAAGGTCTACATCTAGATATTGTTACCTTTTCAGGAGGACCTATTTCTTAGAAGTCATCAGTTCACTCCATAATGGATATGTCTACAACTGAAGCATAGTACATGAGAGTAGCTAAAACTGTCAAAAAGGTTTTATATAGCTTACGAGATTAGTGAAGGAATTGGATTGAGCAAGGTGGAGCTAATTGCATTGTGACAATTAGAGTGCAATTTATTTGGAAAAGAATCAGGTGTATCATGTCAGGACCAAGCATATTGATGTGAGGTTTCACAAGATCAGCAAGTTACTTTCATCTAGACATATATTACGTGAAAAGGTTTATACTTCAGGTAATTCAGCTAATATATTGCCCAAGCCAGTCATCTGTGATGAGTTCAAGCATTGCTTAAAAAGGATTGACTATGTTTCTCAATGTTGTAAGAGATGTACCCCCTAGTTATTAGGATGTGAGCTTCATGCAGTAAATCTTAATAGGGATTTGACGTTTGATAAGATGAAGATTCTTGAGTGTGACTAATAGGTAGATTGTTAAGCATGGATCATAAGTAATATTAGCTACAAAAGCTCTCTTTTCTATCTTACCAACTTCTTACCCATTACATGATCAATTCCTTATTATAACAAAATTGGTTTGAATAACAATGGTCGTTAATTTATGATTTGGTGATACCAAAAATATATGTGAAAACAATTTATGTTTGAATGTATTTGTCTAAGTGTGCAAACTCTAATACAAGCTTTGAAAATATTTATTTGAGTAAAAGTCTTTATTCTCTTTGCAACACACTTTCAAGACTTTGATCAACACATCTCTTTGTGACTTCGATCAACGCGCCTCAACAATTGCTATAATTTGTCTGCCACTAACAAGTGAAACAAAAGAGATTTTTTTATCTTTTAATTTGAATCTATGAATATAGGCAATCCTTTGTTAAGCAAAACAATCAAGTACTCTCTAAAAAACAAGTTTGACTCAAGTCAATCCTCTGATTGAAGCATCTATAACAACTTGTTTTGAATTCTCTATTTCAAGCGTCTATGAAATGAGAATGCTCTAATGATCACATCATCTAATTATTATGACGTGACATAAAAAGATAATTTCTGAAAAAGGAATAAAGCGCGAAAAAGGACAAAAAAATATATTTTTTTTCTTCCAAAATTCATGTTAGTTGTTTTGTAGAGTACAATCAATACAAATCAAGGGAGTATGAGAACTGTGCAATGATATCTTGCAACAGTAAAAAAAAAACTTAATGGATAAACTAGCATTTTGTAAAGAAATGTTTTGCGCAACAGTTCATAAAAGACAAAAAATGTCAAACACAACTTTGAAAGAATAATCTTTAAAGAAAAGAACAAACTTTCTCTACGACAAAACCGTTGTAATACTGAATAAAGGAAAAAGTTTTGAAACCATTTTGCTGAGTATATTTCAGTGTAATATTGTCTTGAAAAATACTTGAAATAATTTCATCTTTGTACCTTAACCCAGTAGTGGTTGTAAACCTCAAAAGCATGACTAAATTAAGCTAGAAGTTTGAGAAGACTGGAACATAGTCAAGTGACTAGTAGATGTTCTAGTGGTTGAAAGAATTTTTTTGATTTAGTGGATTAAATCCATTAGTGACAAGAACACGAACATAACTATTGTGTTGGTCATGAACCATGATAAATTGGTTTTGTGATATCGCTTTATTTTTGTGTTGAAGTTATTTTGTTATAATTGTCATAAGTTTCTATATCTGTAAACCTTTTTAAGAGAACATTTTT
Source organism: Cicer arietinum (assembly GCF_000331145.2). Taxonomy (NCBI): domain Eukaryota; kingdom Viridiplantae; phylum Streptophyta; class Magnoliopsida; order Fabales; family Fabaceae; genus Cicer; species Cicer arietinum. The sequence continues at coordinate 43,183,284 of NC_021162.2, read as the reverse complement.
TAAATTTAAAAACACAATTTAAATCCAATTTTCCTGTGTTTTTCAAACTTTAATTCGCATGAGAGTTTTGTCTCTTGGTTAAGACGTTAACCATGTTTGAGAAAAGATCCTACTAATTTTCTTATTATGAATAACTCTGGTAATGAAGCTACAAGCGACAATGTCAGTGTTATAATATTAGAAAATGTCTTATAATATCTTTTATAGGCTAAATACCACTCGTGGTCCCTTAACTTAATTTCAGTTAACGTTTTAGTCCTTTATCTTTTTTTTTCCTGATTTGGTCCTTTATTTTAATTTTAAGTGACAATTTGATATTTTATGTTTTAAAATGTCAACAATATTATCCTTATTTTTTGCAAAAATTCAAAAAATTCATAAAAAATTTCAAACAAAACTCATAAAACTAATTATCATCCTCAATATAATGTAGTTTCATCAAATTCATAACTTGAATCTTTAAATAGACTCATATTTTCATCTCCAACAACATCAAATATAGAATGACAAATATGAGTTTATTTGAAGATTTGAGTTGCGAATTTGATTAAATTTGTTTTATATAACAAAATAAAATTAATTTTATGAAGTTTGTTTGAAAATTTTGATGAATTTTTGAATTTTTGTAAAATAAAGGATAACATTGTTGACGTTTTAAAATATAAAAGATCAAATTGTCATTTAAATTAAAATAAAGGAGCAAGTCTGGAAAAAAAGAAGATAAAAGACTAAAATGTTAACTGAAATTAAGTTAAGAGATCACAAGTGGTATTTAGCCTCTTTTATATTATATTAGAGTATCTTGACTTATTTCCTATGATCAATTTATAATCATAGAGATATCTTAAAATATCTCTCATTATTACTATGATTTGTTCCTAATTTAGGATTAAGTCTATGTTTCTTTATAAATAGAGATTAATATTGAGTCTTTTGTAATCAAGTTAGCATAAAACTATTATCAATAATATTCAAACCCTTATTATTTTATCTTATCCTTCAACCTGGTATCTAGAGTCTATTTCGATCCTCCTTGAACGATACCGCCTCTATTCTGCTGCCGAGTTCCCAACAGTTAGAGAATATAATCATAGTTTCTCTTTTCCAATATTCTGACATGTTTCACTCGTTTTTGTTCAGTTCGTTGTTGTCGCCACTATTTCTGACGAATTTTCTTGTGAACAACGTCGTCATCTCCAGATCAGGTCATGCAAAAAAGTACGTTGCCAAAAGCCATCGCATGCGCTCTCATGCGCTGCTAATATCTCCTGCGAGTTGATCTCACGTGTCGCCGTCTCCACAACGTGTGACAACGTGTTTTGACGCCTCTCAGTTGCTGCTTGGTCGATCAATCGCGTCTCAACCTCGCGGTCTCGAATCTGCCCTCGAATTCTAGTTTCGGGCTACGGTTACACCTACTACCTTCAAGATTCTACTACTGCCTTCCATATGTTGTTGCTGCTAGAAAATGTTTATGGCAAGTTTTTCGACACAACCACTTCCGTTGTGTGCGGAATCTCCCAATCTACACAACCCAGATTTTTTATGACAAAAGTTGCTCCACGTGCGCTCATGTGCCTTCAAGATCCTCCGTGTTCACTCCACGCCCCGCCGCCAACAACCTCGAACTTAGGCGTGTCTATCCGCCTTTCAGCACAATGTTTCAGTCGTCTAGGTTGGGTTTTCCTTCCTGTTTCTAGATCTACCCTTACTTTTCTATTTTGATCAACGAAAAATATGCGTCCTCCTGTTTTAGATGCATTTTCTCACGTCGTTGATTGATCATGGCTCTGTTTCATTAGATTCGCGTTGCTTCTTCTTTGGTGTTTGTCATGTAATTTAGTTCTTACTAATAGATTCTAACAGTGGCTTCTATTCGAACCAACGATCATTCTAGTGGTGTCCCTTTTGCTATATATGAATCATATTAGTGATTACTTATTCTTCCGTTGATGGTTATTCTGATGATGTCTTTTATTTTCATGACTCACTTTATTTTGACAATTTCTCCCATATGCAGTAGCCCCGTCTTGGTCCCTGATGTATTGGCCTTTCCTTTTTCTCCCTAAATCATGTCGCTCTCTCCTTGAAGCATATTCTAGTTTAAATATTTTAAGTCTCTGATATATTGCTTTGAAGCTTTCAAATGCAATTTTTTTAGACGAACATGCCTTGCTTTATTCAATTGCTTGCAATGAATTTCTCTCATGTTGATGATCATTCCAACTATCTGTCTAGGCTATATTTATAGCAATTCTCTCTGATTTCACATGCATCCCTAAGTTGCCTTTCCATCCTTTTTATTATTTTGCAGAGCAACATATTATTTTCTTGTAACAAGCTAAAGCTTAGTAAGCTTTAGCTCTAGGGGGAGTGTTAGAATATTAGAAAATATTCTATTATTAGAGTATCTTTTATATTATATTAGAGTATCTTGAGTTATTTCTTATGATTAATTTATAATCATAGAGATATCTTAGAATATCACTCATTATTATTATGATTTGTTCCTAATTTATGATTGAGTCTGTAAGACACTTAATTTTTAAATTCCTAATTTATGCAATTTTAGTGTAATTTATGTTGAATTGCTGAGGCATTTAGCCAATTTTATTTTATTTGGTGAATTAAGTACCAAAAATATATTTTATTAGAGTTATTAATATGTTTAATATATATATATATATATATATATATA
>NC_021162.2:43172856-43178927 GCF_000331145.2 Cicer arietinum | reverse complement strand
TATATATATATATATATATATATATGGATTAAAGGAAACAGAAAGCTTAAAAAAACAAAACATTTTCCTCTAGCGTCTCGCGTTTCTTCTTCTTCCTTCCTCTGTTTCAAGCTTATGTTGGTGATTTCAAAACCAAACAAAACATAAACATCTATTTCTCTTTTAGATCTAAGCTTCCATTTGAGAAGTGTCAGGAGAGAAAGTTGTTCATCTCCGTGTTATGGTGCTTGTGAGCTAACTTTTGAGGTGTCGACGCGAGTGAGAGTTTTCGCCGTATTTGATCGCAGTAGCGGAAACGGTTGACAAAGCGATAACGAAGGTAAGGGTTCCTTCCAAATTTTTAGTTTGCATATAGGGACTCTATATGTGTGATTGATGGATGATTAATGTGTGATTGTGTGATAATTAATTTCAACGTGAATATATACATTTTGAGTGAAAATACGGTTTGTTACCTGTTATGAATTTATGGTTAATATTGATGTGTTTAAGGTGTGATTATGTATGAATTTATGGAGATTAAGTTTTGATGCGATTATGTGATTCAAAATTAATTTATGTGTGATTGAGGAGTGGATTTGGTGGAGATTAAATTTTATGTGTTTGAGTTACGTAATGAGTTATTATCAAATAAATGAGTTTGAACTGAAGTTGAAATTTTACAAAAAAAAAAAAAAAATAGAGTTGTTAAAGTTGTGAAAAAGTTCAAATTTTAACTAAGTTAAAGAGTTTGAGCAAAAAGTTAGATTGAAATTAAAATAGTTAGAGTTTAAAATGTTACTCTTTAATTACTCTAGGACTGAGTTTAAAAAGAAAAAGTTTAGAGTATTTTATTAACTCCAAATTTCGGTGTTTTAATAGTCGAGTGTGTGTATGTGTGATTTGGACAATATTTGTTTTATTTAGTTTTAACTAAATAATGTAGATTATTTGGTTTTAAAAGTTTGGTGTGTGAAAAAGATATAATTTTAAGAATTTTGTTGTGGTTGGATAAAATTTTGTTGTGTACAAATTGTTATAAATATTTATGTTTATGTAGTTATCTCCTTGAGTCTCGAAAAAGAATCGAGACCATTGGAACTGAGTTAGTGGTGGGGAGAACTCTGATATATTAATGTTGTTGTGGTGATTAAGTTTTGACTTGATTATGTATTCATAACTGATAATATGTGCGTTATGAATTTTATTGAGGAAAATATGTTTTAAGTATACTCTGTGATAAGTTTGAAAAATTGTTAATGTTAAATAAGTATTAAAAATGGGGAATCTTTTAATAGCTGCATTTACTTAACGATTGTGGTGAAAAGAGTCAGAGTATGCTCATGCATTTCATAGCTTGTGGTGACCATGATGGGCCACAGTGTCAGTGGTGACCGCGATGGACCACGGTGTTAAGTGGTGACCGTGATGGGCCACAAAGTTAAGTGGTTATCGTGATAGGCCACAGGGTGGTTCCATGTGATAGGTTGTACATCTTATCCTTATGAGGATTTAACTTATGTGTAAGGCCTGTGACAGGCTACACACTAGTAAATCGTGCTAGCCTGTGAGAGACTGCACCTCGGTAATTAGTACTAAGACATGTGATAGGCAGTACAATTATGATTTACGCCCTTCGAGGAGGGTTTTTTTTGGAAATTCCGGAATCATGCGCATTGGTATATACGCATTGCACTAGGGTTTTATTTATGAATTTTATTTATTCTCACTTCCTTATTGTCATGTTGTTGTCGCAATGGAACTTATGTATTTGAAACAAACTATTTTTGGCCGGTTGTTTATTATGATGTAATTATTTATGACTTTTGTTGTTTGTGTTACGACATAGTATTTTATTAATTTGTTTTGAAAAAAAAAATACACATGCGCTGTTAAAAATCAGGGTGTTACAGAGTCTATGTTTCTTTATAAATAGATATTAGTATTGAGTCTTTTGTAATTAAGTTAGCATAGAACTATTATCAATAATATTCAAACCCTTATTATTTTATCTTATCCTTTTCTCTAAAATCACACAACTTCAACATTTAACATACCTCATTTATATGATGGAGAGAGATTTAAGTGCTGACACGACAAACTAATTAGTTTCTATATCTCATATGATTTTGAAGTTTGGAATATAGTTAAAGATGGCAATGAAACTCCCATAAATATAGTTGGAGTTGAAATACCTAGAAAATATATGAATGATCATAAGAGACAATTTAAAATGCATCATAAAGTCATAACCATCTATGATGAGTGGAGTCCCTTTAAAAGAGTTTGACAAATGCAGCAACAAAGAAACGGCAAAAGACATCTTTGATGCTTTATGTCTTAACTATGAAAGAAACAAACAAGTCCAAGAAACAAAGGCTATTTTATTTGTTAGAAAGTATGAGGTCTTCCAGATGGAAGAAGAATAGGATATCGAGAAAATGTTTGATAGATTCCAAACTTCTGTTTCGGGGCTAAAAATTCCTCAAAAATAGCTATACAACAACCAACCATGTTAAAAAGATTACAAGGACTCTTCCAAGAAAATGGAGACTAAAAGTAATAGCCATTCAAGAAGAAAAAAATTGAACAAATTTTCTCTAGAAGAGTTTACGAGTTCACTTAAATCCCATGAGATTGAACTAGTAGAAGATAAGTCAAAAAGGAAAGTCAAAATCTCTTGTTCTATAGACAAAAGGTAAGAAAACTTTTTCCAAGGCTCTACAAGCTAAGAAATACTTTAAAGGGAAGAAAAAGAGTCTAAATGCCACTTGGGGTGATTCTAACTAATTACCATGTTAAATGAAGTTTGGAATAAAACTTTCAAAGTTTCCTCTAAACTTAAAAATCTTACAAAGATTCCTGGTATCTTAACAAATGAATACAAAATCCTTGAAATGAATTTTGAAACAATAAAGAGGGAAAATTAGACTCTAATGGAAAGGAAAATATTTCAAAACCATCAAAGAGAACTGACGATAACTCTATTAAGTAACGAAGAACTTTCCAAGAGTTTACAAATGGCATAGATAGAAACAAACAAGCATATATGATCTATGGTGTTAGCAAAACAAAACCCAGAGGTAATTGTTTCCAAAAACTAGAGAAATATATGAAAATGAACATATACGAAATTATGTGTCCTTATTGTCTTAAGAAAGTTCATGATAAGAGAATTTGTCATGTGTTGAAAATATGGAAAGACGAGAAACCTTTTAGAACTAACCAATAAGGACCCAACCAAATTTGGGTAACAAAGAACAAAATAATGTATTGAAAATATCCTTAGTAGCAAGATTGAAACATTAATGATAATACTTGGACATGGGTTGCGCACTACACATGAAGGGAGAAATACGTATGTTCTAAGACCTAACTCTCAAGGACGGAGGATACGTGGAATTCAGAGGAAATAAAAAAAAGTAGAATCATAAGAAGAGGTACAATAGATAATGGTTCTCTTCTTTCTATTAAAATTATTTTACTTGTAAAAGGACTAATGCATAACATACTAAACATAAGTCAATTAAGAGACAATAGTTATGATGTAATCTTCAATCAAAAGTCTTGTAAAACTATTAGTCAAATGAATAGATCTGTAAATTTTACTAGTTAGAGGAAAATAATATTTACAAAATAAATTTGTTAAATTTAGAAAAACAACAAGTGTATAACGTTAATGAACGAAGAACAAATGATATGGCACAAAAAATTGGGGCATGCTAACTTGAGAATGAATTAAAAGTTAAACAAGATCAATCTAGTTAAAGGATTTTCAAATTTGAAATATAAATCAAATGTTCTTTGTAAGGCATGTTAGTAAGGAAAACAAGCAAAATCGTCATTTGCTCCAAAGAATGTTGTTTCAACTTCTAGACTACTTGAACTTTTGCATATTGATTTATTTAGTCATGTTAGGACAACCTTTATTAGTGGTGAAAAGTATAGACTCTTAATTGTTGATGACTATGCTATACAAAGATAGGTAAAATAGTTAAAATACAAGTATAAGTCACATAAAATGTTTACTTCATTATGCAAACAAGAGTGAAATGAAAAAAGTATTTTGCAGTTACAATACTTCGTAGTGATTATGTGGTGAATTTGAAAACAAGCCTTTGAAAATTTATGTGAAGAACTTTGAAAATTTATGTGAAGAAAATATAATTTTACATAACTTTTCTTCCCCTAGAAGACCTCATTGTAAAAAGGAAAACCATATCTTTTCAAAAGATGGCACATAACATGATACATCAACTAAAGGTTGCAAATCACTTTAGGGCAAAAGCAGTAAATACTACACGTTATATTTAGAATATAATCTATATCAGACATATTCTAAAAATGACTCCTTATGAACCGTGGAAATGAATAAAACCCAACAATTCTTGTTTTCACCAATTTGGATGTGCATGTTTTATTTTAAACACAAAAGAAAACCTTGTAAAGTTTGATTCAAGGTCACAAAAGTATATTTTTTGGATGCTCTAAACAATCTAAGGCAAATAAATTACACAATAAAGAGAATCAAATTGTTGAGGAATTAATACTTGTTAAATTCGATGACAAGAAGCTTGATCATAAAAAGTCAAAGATGGATGATAATTTTGCATATTTACAATTTTTAGAAGAACTAGAAAAATCAAAGGAAACAAACAAGTGTCACTCTAATGAACCTATAGATGATTCTAACGACACAAAAGCTAGCAACGAAGTTCCTTCTGCTAGTCAAAATTAACCATAACCAAAGTGTGGCTGAAGATATAAATTGTCACATCCAGACACTCTGATCTTGTCATGAATCTCCCCATGACCGACTGACCATGGACAATGTAATGTTAGAACTAGGTGATAAGTGGTAAGCATTTCATGACAAGAAGAAGAATAATATTTGGAGTCGCCGTAAAATAGTATGTTTTCCTAAAAACTTAATTATGTTCAATTTGATTTGTATTATAGTTGAGAACATGCAATGTTGAGGGAAATTTCTTATGTACATAAGGAAGGTTGCCTTCCAGGTTCATAATGGGAAATAATAACTATTATTATTGTATAAGTAAATAAAATTTAGATAACATATTAGAACTAGGGGTGTACAAGACCCGGTCCGTCCCTCAAACCCGTCTTGACACATAAGTAGTTAGATGAGTTTGATCCGGTCTAAAAAAATAAGGACAAAGTAGAAAAATGACTGGGCTCGGGTTACCCCTCAAGTTACTTGTCCCGTCCTAAATTACTTTAAGGACAAATGATTATTTTTTGTTATTATTTTATGTAAATATTGATTCACTCTCTCTAAAAAAATTACCAACAGGATCACTAGCTTAGTAATTTATAGTTTGTAATATGAGTTACTACTAATTGGGAAGTGGTAACCATATATGACTTATTATGAGTTTCTTTATGTTTAATGTAAGACCCGTAATTTTAAAGTGTGCTTTATGTGTTTTTGTGTATTTTGGTTTTTGGCTCGGAGACTTTTTAGCCAAAGTTAATAATATTTTGGAGATATTTGTTGAAAGTAAGTAATATATATATATAAATATATATTTATGTTTGTATGTGTTTGTTTGGGGGGAAAAAGAAAGGAAAACTAGAAGGAAGGAAAAGGAAAAGAAAAGAGTATATAAAGGAAAGAAGGAAAAAGGAAGAAAGGAAAAACAAAGGAAAGAAAAAGAAAGGAAGGAAAACCCAACTTTTCCATCGTCTTCTTCCTCTCCCGCGGCCAAATTCTCTCCTTCTCCCGTTTTCATTTTCGTCGCTTTTTTTTCTTCAAAACTAGTAACCCAAGGTTGGGTGAGATTGAAAGTAAGTAATATATATATATAAATATATATTTATGTTTGTATGTGTTTGTTTGGGGGGAAAAAGAAAGGAAAACTAGAAGGAAGGAAAAGGAAAAGAAAAGAGTATATAAAGGAAAGAAGGAAAAAGGAAGAAAGGAAAAACAAAGGAAAGAAAAAGAAAGGAAGGAAAACCCAACTTTTCCATCGTCTTCTTCCTCTCCCGCGGCCAAATTCTCTCCTTCTCCCGTTTTCATTTTCGTCGCTTTTTTTTCTTCAAAACTAGTAACCCAAGGTTGGGTGAGAGTT
>NC_021162.2:43156636-43170942 GCF_000331145.2 Cicer arietinum | reverse complement strand
GTTTTCATTAAAAACCTTTACCCCAATCGATTTCCCAATCGATTGGCTCAGTGAAAATCCTCAGTTTGAGTTAGATGATGGATTACTCTTTAACTTATCCATGTCTTGACTTGTTATGTGTTAATTAGGAGATTGAGAACTTCATTTTATTTTCATTTTTAATTGGCAAAGTATTGTATGAACTTTTAGCATATTGAAAATCCTGTTAAGGTGCATGCCTAGTTGAGAAGTTATTTTGAGCATTTAAAATCTTAATTGATATGTGGTAATTGTTATTTTTTTTGGTTGGTGACCCTTTACAATTATTGTGGAAATATGGGCTTTGCCCTCAGATGAGAGTCAGGACGGTCCTACCGGTTCGTACCCTACGGACGGGAATGGAGATGGGAACGCGTGATTGCAGTTACATTAGGAGGATCTCACGGGGCGCGTGGAGATACTCATGGTGTATAGCTTTTTGGTAGGAAGATCAGATTAGGATAATGTATAGGAACTAGGTGTCCTTCTTTTTGGATTGGAGTATTTTTAGTTTGGAAAACTGTATTTATACTAATATTGTCAGTTTGACTTCTTATTCGAATGGGTTCCATGTACCATTTGATGTTGTGTAAATGTTTTGGATTTATAATTGGAGAAACTTTTCCGCTGCTTGTAAATTATAATGACTCAATTATTTATCCAAAGGCATTTCCTGATTTAATTCTTTGTTCGTTTTTAATTACTTTTGAAAAAAAAATATACCCTCGCTTTGAAAAACGGGGTGTTACATTTAATTATTTTTTCTAAAAGAAATTTTAAGAATTACTATTTGGCGTCTCGTCTTGAGACCAACTCAATCTTATCTTTATTATGTCACATCCTTAAGGAACCCACAACTAATTGGGTTTGATCGGGTTAAGGGACAGACTAAGTCTAAAATTTGATCCGATTAAATATTGGGATTGAGTAAGGGACGCACTAAACTCGACCTAATTCGTCATTTGTACACTCCTTATTAGAACATAGATTTTTTTTTTTTGATGAAGTGATAAATACCATTTAAAACTCATACACTTAACTATGAGGTCTTGGATTTGAGCTGTATAGAATGTTCAACTTAACAATATCATCATTTATCAGTTGAGTTAAGCTTTAGATACATTTGTGTAGACATGAAATCAAGTATCACTCTAATGTACAATAGGGTCTCACGATCAAGTCACACCTGATGTTCTATTAAACAAATGATATATTCTAAGGACATTATTATATTATAAGGTTATTATATTATAAGGTTAATAATATAATAAATGATGTCATGTACATATAACCAAAATTAGGTATATGATTTAAATCTATAATACGAATAATAATCTAAATAAAATAGATTGACACTAGGACTTACACCAACACAAAGGATAGCCCCTTTAGTGTGGAGACTACTATGCTCCAATCTTTGGAGAGGATAACAAGGAAGTCATTCATGCTTACATTCAGATGACTCTGGCTTATCAAAATCAACAAAGCCGTCCAATTACTTTTCCTTTTCCAAAGGGTGACTCTTCATAAGATGGGACAAGGAATAGGCTAGGAAAAATGATTGTGGCTGAAGAGGAAGAGGAAGTCGGTGAGATAGAAGCTTGCCTTAGTCTGTAAAGAAGGCGAAAGGTAATTCCTGTTTTCAAGTCTAATTATATTTTTTCTTATGTTAATATTCGTAGTAGTGTAGTTTTAAATTCATCATACGTTGAAGTAGACATTTCCAACCCCATTTTGCCCTCTACAGATAAACCACCCCAAACTCAAATTGAAACTATTATTGATGTATCCAAACCTGAAACTCAATCATTCTATACCACTTGAACCAAACTCTAAAACAACAAATACCATTCTTATTTCTGACCAACCAAAGAAAACATTATCAATGTTTCATCTAGATCTGAAAACATAATTCAAATCTCTTTTTTTTTTTTCAACCTTCACTCATTCCACCTGCTTTGAAAATGAGAGAAACTAGATGGTGATGTTGCTAACATGGAAAATGATACAAACATAGTACTCTCTCAAGAGTGAGAGTCGGTACTTGATTTTGCACTCTCTCTTAAGTTATTAATTCAAAAATGTTAATTTACCATTTTTTAAAAACATCAAGAAACTTACCAAATTGCTTTTTTGGTCTCGGTCTCCTCCTTTTTAAGTCATTGAGGAAATGGGAGTCGGATTTTAGGCTCTGGCAAAGCCTTCGTGAACAATAGGTTCTTCTATCTTCTCATGAATAATTTCCCCTGAATTAGTGTTGTGGTGGTTTGTTTCTTCACGACTCCCTCTTGTTGCATTGGTATTGCAACACTAGGTGTTCGTGGTTCAATTACCTTTTCACTAATGATAGTTATGACATTGACATTGTTCCTAAGATTACGAACCATACCACTTGAAAAAAAATTGGGTGCTCTTTGTGATATTTGTCGAGCAAATTAACATGTTTAGGTCTCAAGATTCTTTATGGATGGGGTTTGACTTTCCTGGATAGTTCTTGACTCTTCCATGAAATAGTGTGTTTGTTGCATCTCCCAAGCAACTTGATTTGATGAACCCCCTTTTTGACCTTGAGAACCAACTTGTTGATCCTTCCATGAGAAATATGGGTGATTACTTGTCTGGAGATTATAAGTATTGGAGTAAGGATTATTTTGCTAGAGGTTTCCATTGTTGCCCATAAAGTTCACCTTTTCTGGCTTTTCTAAGTCATCATCTGAATTTTAAAATCTCCATTTTTATGTCTTTCACAAAAGTCACAATCTATATGTTATAGTAATTTGACAAAGGCAACTTGTGACTAACTCCTTCAACTCCAACATAGTACCTCCCTTAGTAGACATTCGAACTCAAGTTTAACACATTGTGAGAGTCTAACTCCTTCAACTAGACCCAATTCCCATTGATTTATTTCAACTTCTCTATCTATTAGAATATTTCATTTGATTACTAACGTAAGCTAAAATTTATGAGTCTCTCATGTATTTCCTTTTCTCAATTAGTTAAAAATCACAACCATGAAATTTCAATTGCATAATTTTAATAAAACAAAATATACATTAGCTTTTGAATGTAATTACAATAAAATTAAATTTGAAATTAGGAACATAGATTTATCTAAAATACAATATAATAAATTTAGCTTTGAAGTTAAGAGTTGTTACACTCTACATCTAACAAAAATTAATATCCGTAGTATTTCACTATACAATCACGACAATGATTAATAATCAATCATAAACAAAAATTATCTGTACAATTACAATTTCTTTTATTCATCTATAATTTTTCTTAATCTAACTGAAAAGAGTTATTATGAGAACATTTATATTAAAACAGATATTATTTTTAGTAACATCTTTTTAGAACCAACATATGATTGTTTAAGGGACCGAAAGTCTTAAATAAGTGGTCAAGAGTTCATCTTTTCCTTTTGCATATGGAAAATATCTGGTATCAAATTTTTTAATCGAAATTAAACACTAGGAGTGGATAATTCCTATTATAATTAACATGGTTATAAAAAATAAATTGAGAAGTTTTTTTCCCATTCCACACATGTACCTTTCCCATGCATCCATTACTATTAATGTTCCTAACTTTTTGTTGCCACACTTAACTTTTCCTAAAGACAAAAAATCACGTGACTTGTTTCCCTTAAACAAGTATTCACAATCACACACACACACTAAGATTTTCTCACTCCAAACAAGCATGTGTGTATGTTCCACAACTCACCAATATTAATAAATTTCACAGCCAATTAATTATTTCTCACATTTTCCTTTCTCAACCAAAAAAAAAAAGAAGAAAAAAAAACATGTCTTCTTCTCTTTTATTCCTACTTCTAAAACTACAAATCTTCTTCATATGTTGGTCTGAATCCTTTTCCATTAACACTGAACTTGAAACTCTGATGACTATAAAAGAGTCTTTGGACCCAGAAAACCGTGTCTTAATCTCATGGAACAATCATTCTGACCCATGTAGTGGAGTTTTTGAGGGTATAGGTTGTAATGAGAAAGGTTTTGTTAGTAATATATCACTTCAAGGAAAGGGACTATATGGTAAAATACCTTCAGTGATTGGTAGTCTTAAGAGTTTGACAGCTGTTTACCTGCACTTCAATGCTTTGAATGGGATTTTGCCTAAGGAGATTGCAAGTTTGACTCAGCTTAGTGATTTGTATCTTAGTTTTAATAATCTCTCTGGTAATATCCCTCATGATATTGGTAACATGTCAAATCTTCAAGGTTGGTTGGTTCTTCATTTTTATTTTTTATTGTTAGTTTTTTTCAATCTTTGTTTTGTTAGCTTATCTGTAAAAATTAATTGAGAATTAGGCCTTTCTAGCTGCATTTGTGGTCATTTCACATTTATCAGTAATTTTAGTAATTTTTGTTTTGTTTTAATCCTCTAGTAGTTTCTTGGGAAATGAGTCATCTTAATCCAATCCAGAGTCTCGTATATGATAAGTAAAGTCTAATCAATAATCATTTCAGTTAAATTTTGAACTCAGATATCCCTTCGCTGAAACTCATTAACAACTTGAGTGAATAACTTGATTATATTTATTAGTACTTTGGGTGAATTTTCATTTCTCTCTTTGTATTTATTGATTTTATTTTGACGAATATTGATTTGTTTTCTTTATTATTAAAGCATTTATTAATAATTATTTTCATATACTGTCATTTTGAACACTTTAGTTGGATTGATAAAAGAGTATGCGATGATAGCATTTAGCAGGAGGGATACACAAGAGAAGATTGATTGCAAAAAACATACAAAACCCTATTAAACTTCATGTTGCAGTATAAGTCTGAATAAGAAGTGTTTGTTGCACTCGAATAAAATGTGACCGGAAAGTTTTAGATTTTTGGCTCTCTATATGATGCAAAACTTTAGAATACAACTAAAGCTCTGCTTGGTTAAAATTAGCTGATAACTGATAAGTTGTGATAAGTCGGTAGCTGATAGTTGATGAACTAGCTAATAACATATAAACTAGTTGAAGTTACAGATAAGCTAGTTTTATGTGTTCTTGTCCTGTGAATTGGATTGCAATTTAATGCATTCCCTGCAGTTGCGTATCTCCAATGACAGCTCACGTTTTAAATCAATGTTTTTTTATCTGATTAATTGAGTTGAAATGTGAGCCGGAGATGCACAACAGCATAAAATTTAGGATACCCAAAAGCCACAAACTGAGATTTGAACATTCTCTTGTGTCATCTATTCAAAGTATCTAATCTGTTAACATATAAACAGTTTTGCAGCTTTGTTACAATGAGCTTAACGGAAGTATACCTAGCGAACTGGGAAGATTAAAGAGGCTAACCATTGTTGCCCTCCAAAATAATCACTTAAGTGGCGCAATTCCTGCAAGTTTGGGTGAGCTAGAGACACTAGAAAGATTGGATCTCAGTTTCAATACCCTTTTTGGTCCAATTCCAGTGACATTGGCCAATGCACCTAAACTACAGACTTTGGATATAACAAACAATTCACTCTCTGGCAGTGTCCCTACAGGTATGCATAGTATTTTAGCTTACCTCATTGATTTTAGGTTTATATATGATTTTTGTTCCTGTAGTTATAGCGTTTTTTTAGGTTTAGTCTCTGTAAGTTATTTTGTTTGTATTCATTACTGTTAATCTCTGAAGTCAGCTTATTGAGCCAGCGATTGTTTTGGACCATGTATGACGCCATATTAGTTTTTGGAATTTGCCAGGACTGACTCCAAACAAATAAACTTATAGGACTAAAATTAAAAAATGCTATAATTGTAGGGACTAAAATTATATCTTGTGTACAAAACTTATATGTTAATATCTACTTGATGTAATGTAATGTAATAATGCAGCACTGCAAAGACTGAAAGGAGGGTTCAAGTATATTAACAATCATGGTTTATGTGGCACTGGATTTTCGGATTTAGATTCTTGCCGAATAGTAAGCAATTCAGATCCAGTTAGACCTGAACCATATGAACCAATAAATAATATTACTTCAAGAGATTTTCCGGCTGAAAGCTGCGGCGATGCTGATTGTATAAAGCGGTCAGAAACTTCAACAATTGGATTGGCTTTTGTGATGATTGGTGTTGTTAGTGTTTTTTCTGTTACTGGAGTTTTTCTGTTCTTATGGTATCATCATAAGAAACAAAAAATTGGAAGCACTGATGAAAGTAGTGACAAGATCAAGAAAGTATATCGGAAAAACTATGCATCTCCGCTTATAAGTTTGGAGTATTCGAGTGGATGGGATCCGTTATCGAAAGGTGTTAACGAGGATTTTCTGCAGAGCTTTATGTTCAATCTAGAAGAAGTAGAGCGCGCAACGCAGTGCTTCTCGGAGATGAATTTATTGACGAAGAATAATATTTCGGCTAACTATAGGGGTATCTTGAGAGATGGATCTGTTGTGGTTATAAAGTGCATTGCAAAGACAAGCTGCAAGTCTGATGAAACTGAATTCCTGAAAGGTTTGAAGACGTTAACTTCGTTGAAGCACGAAAATGTAGTTCGGTTGAGAGGATTTTGCTGTTCGAAAGGCCGGGGGGAATGTTTTCTGATTTATGATTTTGTCTCGAATGGAAGTTTGTCAAAGTATCTTGATGTTAAGAGAGGAAGTGATCATGAGGTACTTGAATGGTCCACGAGAGTATCCATCATCCGCGGTATCGCCAAAGGTTAACTTTTCTATGAAAATAGTTTAACTTTTTTTATTGTTTTTATTTTATAGAAATAGCTTATACATAAGCATGCATATCTGATAAAGTATTTTTGCTATAAGTGCTGATTTAAGTTGTTTGGTTCAGGTATTGGTTATCTGCATGGAAAGAAAGGAAGCAAACACTCTCTTGTACATCAAAATATATCATCTGAAAAAGTTCTTGTCGATTTTCGGTACAATTCGTTACTTGCAGATTCAGGATTGCACAAACTACTTGCTGATGATGTCATTTTCTCCACCCTCAAAGCTAGTGCTGCAAAGGGTTACCTGGCTCCTGAATACACAACAACAGGTCGTTTCACGGAAGAGAGTGATGTGTATGCGTTCGGGGTGATCGTTTTCCAGCTTCTCGCTGGAAAGCATGATATCACTCAGTTAAGTCGCCAATGGATAGAAACTGCTAGTTTGAAATATGTTATTGATGAGAATCTTGAAGGGAAGTTCGGAGAATCGGAGGCAGAAAAATTGGCGAGAATCGCCTGCCTTTGCACTCATGAATCTCCCCATGACCGACCGACTATGGACAATGTAATGTTAGAACTGAGTGATAAGTGGTAAGCATTTCATGACAAGAAGAAGAATGATATTTGGAGTGGCTGTAAAATCGTATGTTTTCCTAAAAAGTTAATTATGTTCAAATTGTTTTGTATTATAGTTGAGAACATGCAGTGTTGAGAGAAATTTCTTATGTACATAAGGAAGGTTGCCTTTCAGGTTCATAATGGAAAATAATAACTATTATTATTATTATTATCATAAAAGTAAATAAAATTTTAAATAACATGCATTAGAACATAATTTTTTTTTGATAAAATGATAAATACTATTTGAAACTCAAACTTAACTATGAGGTCTTGGATTCAAATGCTGGATAGGATGTTCAGCTTAACAATATTACAATATTTGGTAGTTAAGTTAAACTTTATAAACATTTGTCACAAACATGAAATCAAGTATCACATGGGTAGTTTCAATTGGGCAAATATTTTCAATTGGGCAAATTGTTGAGGGAGCTGTTTTTGGTACCCTAATTATAGCTACTACTCTTTTTTTTTTTTATAAATTTATCTCAAAATACCCATGTGTTTGTTTATATCCAAACGTTGATGTATAATTTTGAACTGTTTTAACTTTATTCATTCAATCCCTTTACATTAAACCAATTCTATATTTTATTGATAAGAATTTCATAAACATGTTTTCCTTATCTTAATTGTCGTATACAATGTATTTTTTAATTGTTAATTTTGAGTTTCAAAAACTATTTAAAAATTACAACTTATGTCACCGAAGATATTATTGTATCGGAGTTCCACTGCACTGTTGAAAAACTGTTCTAGAATTACACCCTCGATATGGCGGTTAAAGTCACTTTCAATATGACGATTAAAGTCACTCGCAATATGATACTACGACCACTCTAGAAATCGATAGGACTACGGTACCAAACCGCTTTAAAAAAACAAAGGGGCTACAACATAACAACCATTCGAAAAAACAAATGGACTACGATATAACAACCGCTCTAAAAAACAAAGGGACTACAGCATAACAATTGCTCAAAAAACCGAAGGGACTACGGCATAACAACCGCTCTAAAAACCAAAGGGACTATATCATAACAACCGTTCAAAAATCGAAGGGACATAAAGAATGGAGAGAGAAATGGCTCGAAAATTAGGCGAGCAGAATATAAAAGATAGAAAAGAGAAAGTTGGGAAATACATTCAACTTTGGTGTACATTTCACAATAGTTTGAAACTCGTTATATAACTTGAATAGTTTACAATAATGACTTTGATTGAGATCAAGAGTGTATAACAATTGAGTACAATGATAGTAGTCTAATATAATTTAAAGTACAATAGAGAACATTTTTCAATGATATGACAATGTAAAATTTGTACTTGAAATATGAAAGTGAGACTTTGAATAAATCAAAATATTTCAAAAAGTTTGTTTAAAGTTGTTCTAAGATTGATGTTAAGATTTTGACAAGATTAATTCGTTAAGTCTGAAGCTATGAAGTATTTACACTCCTTAGACATCACTTCAAATCAGTGGCCATCTTTCCTAGAGGTTTGATGAACAAATGCAGTGATCTAGAACCATTTCAGAATTGAAAAATTGCATTGTTTATAGTTGTATTTGGCTACAAAAGGAGTATAGTCGAATACACCTCTTTGTAACATTCAGTTTTATTTGAATTTTGAAGATAGTATTCAAATACACATTCTTGTATTCGAATACATGTGTGTGAATTTGGCTACTGACTTGCTTTTGTATTCGGATACATTGTCTCGTATTCGAATACATTGTCTCATATTCGAATACAAAAGTCTAGTTTTAGATACTGACTTAGCACTCGTATTCGAATACACTGTCTCGTATTCGAATATAGATGTTCATTTTTAGCTACTGACTTAACAATCGTAGTCGAATACACTGTCTCGTATTCGAATACATTGTCTCGTATTTGAATATACTGTTTCGTAGTCGAATA
The DNA here is from genome assembly GCF_000331145.2 of Cicer arietinum. Classification (NCBI taxonomy): domain Eukaryota; kingdom Viridiplantae; phylum Streptophyta; class Magnoliopsida; order Fabales; family Fabaceae; genus Cicer; species Cicer arietinum. Next base: position 43,161,686 of record NC_021162.2, on the reverse strand, counting down.
AAGATGTTCAATTTTAGCTACAGACTTGAGTTTGTATTCGGCTACAACATGTTGTATTCAAATACAACATTGAATTTTGTCAAAAACTTTATTTTCAAACATCGTTCATGCATTTTGACACTTTGAAAGTTCTTTTGATGCATATGCTAAAATTAAAGGTTCTCATGTGTATTTGAAATATACGAATATTAGATTGCATCATGTACCTTTACATTATAAGACTTCTAGGATATTTGACCATAGTTGACTTTGATTGTTTGACTTCTTTTTGAGCTTGCAACTTGATCACTTTCCTTGGTATTTGTCTTCATAAAAAACATAAGTATTTTACATTCTCCCCCTTTTGTTAATGACAAAACCTTGTTGTTGGTGAGACTTCAAAGTGTTTGATCGTTTTAATTCTTCTCCCCTGTAATACATGATTACTCCCCCTTTGAGCTTTAGTTCATGTCATCATGTTTTAAATATTTTGAAGACTTACACAAGTTTTTAACAACAACAACATATCAACTTTCTCCCCCTTTTGCCATGATCAAAAAGAAGGAAAAACAACAAACAAAATACCAAGTATATATAGGGAAAATCGTGAATTTGTTTTAGACTACACATTTGTTGTATTCGAATACAAGAATTTCTAGAAACATGTATTCGAATGCATACAATGTGTCTTCGGCTACGATATCAAAATTTTATTTTTAAATGAAATTTTCACTAAGAAGACAATATGTAAATCACATATTCATATTTATAAAACACATAAACATTAAATAATCAATTTTATCAACATATCAAGTCAAGGTTTTAGATGTCGAAGAGAAGTGACTTGCAAAATATCAATACCTTGTATTAGTACCTTTTTTGACCCACATATAATGCCCATTTGGAACATCAAATTTCTTAAATTGACAAGCATTAGGTGTGTGACCATTTTGACCACAATAAAAGCATGTAGGAGTAGATTTACTTCGATATGTATGTATATGAGATTTCTTTTGAATAAAATTCTTATACTGATGATGATCTTTTTGCATAATTATAACTTTCTCTTTGTTGGATTGGTCATTTGCTTTAACAAAGATGATTTTATTTACACTTGGTTTATCAAATTTTGAGTAACCAAGACCACTTTTGTCATTTGAATATCTTTGCATATTTAAAATATTTTCCAATTCAACTTGTCCCTTTTTGTATCTTTCAACTACTCTATTTAATTGGATAATTTTGAATGAAAGAGAATCACACTTATTGCATGTAAAATTTTGTTTTAATTTTGCAGAATCTTTTTCCATAGTGTCAATATTCTCTTGAAGAGATGAAATTTGTTTGTTTTGAGTTGATACTATTTTGAATAGATTTTTATATTCCATAAGTAGTTCTTTAAAGGCATTTTGCGCATCATTATATTCAATAATTAATTAACTATTAGTCTCATTATTATGAGGAGAGGCCATCAAAGAAACATTTGCACATTCGTCACTTTGTAAATCAGAAGATGAACTGACTTCATTGTCCTCCCAAGCTATATAGGCTTTTTGGATTCTTTCTTCTTGTGATCAGTTTTCTTAATATTTGGACACTCTGATTTTATGTGTCCTTGATTGCCACACTCAAAACAAGTGAAGTTTTGACTCGAAGTGGACACACCCTTCTCCCTGAAATTTTTTCTTTTCTTTCCAAATTTAAAAGTTTTTTCATTTTGAATGAGCTTACCAAATCTCTTTACAAGGGAGGTGATGTTCTCATCTTCAATGAATTATCATCATCGATTTTCTCTTTTGACTCCGCTTTTAAGGCAATGCTCTTTGACATCTTTTTTTGACTTTTATTTCGTTCTAGCCTTTCAAGTTCAATTTAATGTTCTTGAAGTTTTCCCAAAAGTATAGAAAGAGACATCTTTGACAGGCTTTTCTTTTCATAAATTGTCGTTACTTTAGGTTACCAAGCTCTTGTTAATGATCTTAGAACTTTAAGGTTCAATTCATCATTATTGAAGATTTTGCCAAGCGACGTCAAATGGTTGGTCATATGAGAAAATCTTTTCTGCAAGTCCAGAATAGATTCTCTGGGCTACATTCTAAGCATTTCATATTCTTGAGATAATTTATTGAGTTTAGAACGTTTTAACTCAATAGTTCCTTCATGAGTTACTTCAAGAGTATCCTAGATTTCTTTAGCAGTTTTGCAATGAGACACGCGAAAGAATTCATCCATTCCAAGTGTCGATTGTAACATGTTTTTGGCTTTCTTATCTAACAACACTTTCCTTTTGTTATCATTTGTCCATGAGGCTTTTATCTTTGTTTCTTCTTTATTGTTAATGACTATTTTTGGAACATAGGCACTATTTTCTACTGCATCCCAAATATCATCTCCTTGTGCCTCAAGATATGTCTGCATGCGTATCTTCCAAAAGTCACAGTGTTGTCCAAAGAAGCACAATGGTTTATTGCTACTACCACCATCTCTACAAAATGGTTGTGTAGAAGCCATTAATAAGGATCGAGAAGCAAATTATCGGAACCTGCTCTGACACCAATTGTAAGAATAGATGTGCACCTAAGAGGGAAGGTCAATTAGGTGTTTAGAAATTTTCTAGTTTTTAGAGACTTAGTATATTATTTTTCTGTTTAGAATTGATGTATTTAAAAATGTAAAAGGTAGAAAAATAAAGAACACACATATATTATCCTGGTTCCCCTTACAACCTAGGGTACATACAGTCCTCTTGCACACCACAATAGATTTTCCACCATTGTTAGAATAAGTACAAATCCCACCCTGGGACATCTACTACAAACTCCTAATAATCACCCTAAGATAGCACACCGCTATCTTTGTTAACAACAATTGAAGAAAGAACCCTAATTTGCATAATAACTTGAATGGTTTACAATAATGACTTTGACTGAGATCAAGAGTGTATAACAATTGAGTATAATGATAATAGTCTAATATAATTTCAAGTACAATAGAGAACCTTTCTCAATAATATGACAATATAAAATCTGTACATGAAATATTAAAGTAAGGCTTTGAATAAATCAAAACATTTCAGAAAGTTTATTTAAAGTTGTTCTAAGATTGAAGTTAAGATCTTGACAAGATTAATTCGTTAATTCTGAAGCTATAAACTATTTATACTCCTTAGACATCACTTCAGATCAGTGGTCATCGTTCCTAGAGGTTTGATTAACAAATGCAACGATCTAGAACCATTTCAAAATTGAAAATTTGCATTGTTTCTAGTTGTATTCGGCTACAACAAGAGTGTAGTTGAATACACATCTTTGTAACGTTCAATTTTATTTGAATTTTGAAGCTTGTATTCGAATACAGATGTGTGAATTTGGCTACTGACTTGGTTTTTTATTCGCATGCATTGTCTCGTATTCGAATACAAAAGTCCAGTTTTAGCTACTGACTTAGCACTCGTATTCGAATACATTGTCTCATATTCAAATACAGATGTTCAGTTTTAGCTATTGACTTAACAATCGTATTCGAATACATTATCTCGTAGTCGAATATATATGTTTAGTTTTAGCTATTGGCTTGAGTCTGTATTCGGCTACAACATGTTGTACTCGGATACAACATTGATTTTTGTCAAAAACTTTATTTTCAAACATCGTTCATGCATTTGGACCCTTTGAAAATTCTTTTGATGCTAAAATGAAAGGTTCTCATGTGCATTTGAAATATACGAATATTAGATTGCTTCATGTACCGTTACATTATAAGACTTCTAGCATAATTGACTATAGTTGACTTTGTTTATTTGACTTCTTTTTGAGCTTGCAACTTGATCACTTTCATTGGTCTTTGTCTTCATAAACATAAGTATTTTACAATTTTCATTCACAGGCTCTACTGACGAGTTTATTTCACTCAGGATTGGGGATTCTAACATAAGCTAGACCGCCCCATGTTTGAAAATAAGACAAGTTCGGTTGTCTTTTCTTCACTATCGCATAAGGAGATGTTTTATTTTTAGATTTAAGAACTCTATTCAAAACATAGCAAATAAGCAATATATTTATGGCACATCAATAAGATGCAACACTAGAGTTAAGCATACTAGCAACAACTAGTTCATTAAGAGTTATATTCCTTTTCTTTCATAACTTTTCCATTCACTTCAAGCAATTATGGTGCAACTACTTCCATGAATAATTCTAGAAAATTTATAAAACTCATTGAACAAAACTAAAATCATACTTTGAATGTAACACCCCGATTTTTCAAAGCGAGGGTGTATTTTTTTTTTCAAAAGGAATTAAAATAAATCAGAGAATTAAATAAGTCAATACATTTGGATAAATAATTGAGTCATTATAATTTACAAGCAGCGGAAAAGTTTCTCAAAATATGAATCCAAAATATTTACACATCAAAAGTTGGTACATGTAACCCATCGAAAATAACATGTCAAGCTGACAATATTAGTATAAGTACAGTCTTCCATTTTAAAACAAATACAATTCAAAAGAAAGACATTTGATCCCTCTATGTCAACCTAATTTGATCATTCTTTAAAAAAAAAAAAACTATAGCTATACACCTTGAGTGATCTCCACGCGCCCCGTGAGATCCTCCTAACATAGCTCCAGTCAAGCAATCCCATCTACATTCCCATCCGTAGGGTACGAACCGGTAGGATCGTCCTGGCTCTCATCTGAGGGCGAAGCCCAGATTTCCACAATAGTTGTAAAGGGTCACCAACCGAAATTAACAGTTAACACATAACATTTAAGTTTTCAACTGCACAAATATCCTTTCCACTTAGCATGCACCTTAAAAGGGTTTTCCATATGATAAAAGTTCATATAACACTTGCCAAATAAAAATAAAGTTCTCAATCCATCAAGTAATACATAACTAACCAAGACATTGATAAATCAATTGAGCAATCTGTTATCTAACTCAAAATAAGAATTTATACTAAGCCAATCGATTTCCAAATCGATTTCCTGAAGGTTTTTAGAGAAATCTAAATTCTGGGCTTAATTCAATCGATTGGGCAATCGATTGGGCAATCGATTGACCGGAT
>NC_021162.2:43154492-43156555 GCF_000331145.2 Cicer arietinum | reverse complement strand
CAAATCGATTTTGTCAAATTTGTGAAGCCCCTGTAACTTCCCAAATCGATTGGGAAATCGATTTCCCTGCTTATCCTTCCAAAAATACATAAACTAATTCAATCACATTCATACACAACTCCAAATCTTAACACTTAGCAATTCCCACACAATCACCACGACAAATTGGGTTTCGAAATAGTTTTACAATCCATCACACTTACACACGATAATCAATACATAACACATAGCAATTCCAACACAATTACCACGACAACTTGAGTTTCGAAATAGTTTACAATCAGTCACACTTACACACAAAATCAATACATAACACTCAATCATAACTTGATTCAAACACGACTCGTGTGCCAAGCACCCTAATGCGATGTGTATATGCCAAAATGCATGGACTCGGAATTCCAAACCAAAACCATCCTCGAAGGGCCGTAAATCATAATTGTACCGCCTATCGCAGGCCAAAGTACCAATTACCGAGGTGCCACCTATCACGGGTCAGCACGATTTACTAAAAAGCGTAAATCATAAACGTACCACCTATCACGGGTCAGTACAGTTTACCGAGGTGTCACCTATCACGGGTCAACACGATTTACTAAAAGAAAAAGCGAGAATCGTAAACGTACCGCCTATCACAGACCAGTACTGTTTACCGAGGTGCCACCTATCACGGGTCAGCACAATTCACCAAAAACGTAAATCGTAAACGTACCACCTATCACGGGTCAGTACAGTTACCATGGTGTCACCTATCACGGGTCAACACGATTTACCAAAAAGTAAATCGTAAACGTACCACCTATCACGGGTCAGTACAGTTACCATGGTGTCACCTATCACGGGTCAACACGATTTACCAAAAAGTAAATCGTAAACGTACCACCTATCACGGGTCAGTACAGTTACCATGGTGTCACCTATCACGGGTCAACACGATTTACTAAAAGAAAAAGCGGGAATCGTAAATGTACCACCTATCACGGGTCAGTACAGTTACCATGGTGTCACCTATCACGGGTCAACACGATTTACTAAAAGAAAAAGCGGAAATCGTAAATGTACCACCTATCACGGGTCAGTACAGTTTACCAAGGTGTCACCTATCACGGGTCAACACAATTTACCAAAATGAAATACTCATTTAACTTAAACGATTTTCCAAAACAAATATTAAGTAAACAAGACATTAAGAGATTCCCCATTCTTAATACTCATTTAACTTAACCGATTTTCCAAAACAAATATTAAGTAAACAAGACATTAAGATATTCACCATTCTTAACACTCATTTACCGAAACGATTTTCAAAAACGATAGTTAAGTAACCGAGACATTAAGAGATTCCCCATTCTCAACGCCCAGTTAACTTAAACATTTTCCTCAAATACACATTAAGTAAACCGTTTTCAAATTCCACACAAAACAAACTCAAACATATTATCAAATTCAATCCACGATCCACACCAAAACACATCAATTCATTTCTCCACAAAATCCAACCATACACATATCAAATTTCATCAGTATTAATTAAGAACACGTCAAATACGACGAACACAAATCAACACAATCCACCACTCAAACACAACAAGTTTCATTTACTCAAAATCATACATAAATGAGTTTAAATTCATTTTCCACGAAACATTCATCAATATAACCAAAACCTAACTCTAAGATTTTACCCATAAAGCCTTAGATTCATTTTCCCCCAAATCAACACTTCAACCCTAACAAATTCCTTTCCACACAACCACAGATAAGTCCCTAAATGCAAACTAAAAGTTTGGAAGGAGCCCTTACCTTCACGTTATCTTTCACGTTCGATTACGGTACCGCAAGTAAATCCGGTAAAATCTCCGCTCACAACGTCGCTTCCAAAGTTGGTTCCCTAGCGCCGTAGCGTGGTAGTGAGCAACTTTCTCTTCTATCTCTTCGCGAAACGAAGCTTAGATCTAGATGAAACGGGGAGGTTTGTGTTTGACGGTTTTGAAATCTCTAACACCGTTTTTCTTCGTTTTCGAATCAAACAAGAAGAATGAAGTTGAGGAATTCTTGCTTTC
>NC_021162.2:43129685-43154045 GCF_000331145.2 Cicer arietinum | reverse complement strand
TATATATATATATATATATATATATTACTTACAATATATACATATACATTTATATATTAATATATTATAATTAAAACAAAACCAACAATTATCTAACAACTCTTACCCCCATCATTTCATTCCCCTCTTAGTCTAATTCCGGTACAATTTTCAGCAACCCGAGATATTTTTGACAAAATTGCCCGGTATTAAATCCTTCGTAACGGAAGTAAATTATTTTCCGACAAATAATTTTAATCCAATTTCCAAAAATATATTTTTGGTATTTAACTCACTCAATACCCTAAAATTGCATAATTTAGGATTTAAAAACTATGGGTCTTACATTGAACCTCTTAATCTTTCTACTAAATTGATTTTCAATTTCAGTTACAAAGATTCTTAACATGTCAAGCGTTTCACTTTTATTTTTCATTTCTTGTTAACGTCCTAGTAATCTCTTTGGTTGACATGGCCTTAAGAAACATCTTAAAATTGTTATTTTTGAGTTTCAGAAAACTATTTAAAAATCAGAATTTATGTCACCGAAGATATTACTGTATCGGAGTTCCATGCATCATAGAAAACCGTTCTAAAGCCACTCTCAATATGACGATTAAAGTCACTCGCAATTTGGTACTACGATCATTCATAACTACAGCATAATAACTGCTCTAGAAATCGATAGGACTATGGTACCAAACAACTCTAAAAAAACAATGGGACTACAATATAGTAACCGTTCTAAAAAACAAAGGGACTACGACATAACAACCGCTCTAAAAAACAAAGGGACTACAACATAACAACCACTCTAAAAATCGAATGGACTACGACATAACAACCGCTCTAAAAACATAAGAGACTACGACACAACATCCGCTCAAAAATAAAACGGGCATAAAGAATGGGGAGAAGTGGCTTGAAAATTAGTCGAGCAGGATATAAAAGAGAGAAAAGAGAAAGTTGGGACATACATCCAACTTTGGTGTACATTTAACAATAGTTTGAAACTCATTATATAATGATGAAAGCAAAGTCGCATATGTTTTCTAACCAATGTGAGACTTTAATATTTACATAATTGAAAACTACTCAAAATATGAGAGTGTTCCAATGTGAGACTTGAGAAAAAAAATTATTTCCAATGTAGGACTTGAATAGTAAAAAACATGTTTCTTTTCACTTGAATTTACAAAAAATATTTCTTTCCAATGTGGGACTTCAATTTTAAATAATATGTTTCTTTCCACTTGAATTTACAAAAAAATATTTATTTCCAATGTGGGACTTCAACAAATTTTTAAATTCACACAATAACATAGTCTATGTTCCAATAAAAACTCTCGATCAGTGGATTAAACCAATTCTATTTTTTATTGTTGACAATTTCATAAGCACGATTCCTTATATTAAATTTCGTAAACAATGTCTTTTTTATTTATACTAAATGTTTTTCTATGAAGCTCACACTGATGTGAGGGGAAAGAAGGATTTTGGAGGGAGGAGAAAATAGAGAAATATAAATAAACTTTTTATATTTTTTAAGAGAGTGATTTTGAAGAGAATGATAACTTACTTGAATTAGTGTATTAATTTATATTTGATGTTGATCCAAAAAAGGATTAAGAAGGATAGTCGGCTGGTACTTGCAAACACTCTAATGCTCAAGTGTGTATTAGTTTGAGGATAGTGAAGGGTGCTAGGATGAGATTAGTGTACCTTTACTAATGTTGGAGACGTTAGAACGAGCTTTTGAAGTGGGCCTATATTGTCGATCACAATAGGTTTATGACCTTTCCAATTCAACATACACATATTTGACTATTGGCGGTTTAGCTTATCAGAATAAGAGGCTTGAAGAGGTTGCGACGTGATGTGATGTTTTGTCTCTTGGGTTTCATCTTGATATGTGTCACCCTATAGAGTAGGTGCATGAGTACCTGTAGTGGCCTTGCATTATTTCGAGGTTTTATCGTCATCGCTGATTCACACCTTTTGAATTCCACTATTTGAACACTTTGGGTACATAAGGGTTTGCTTTAGATTTTGGAGGGATTTTCATTTCCCTCGTCCTCTTCTCTTTTGTGTGCTTCCTCTGGTTTGTTTTAAACAAAAGTGAACCTTTTCATCAATTGTTAGTGGTGCTCATCCTTTGTTTCTAGTGCGTTCATGACTTCAAATCTCTAATCACATACTCAATAAGTCGCTTTATCGTTCCTTTTTACCACCTCTTATGTTTTTTTATAGATTTTTCAGAGTTTGCAGTTTCCTATTTTTCCTCCATTTCATGGTTACTCGTGGTGTTTGTTAATGGTTCCATAGTGGTGGGTTAGTTTTTTCACCGTCGTGGGAGTTTGCTTAGGGATAAGGCTCATATCTTTGTCGTAGATTAGTTTAAAAAATGTGACATTTTACTTGAGACAACTATAGGTTATAAGATTTCTAATTGTTCGATATGGTGGTGGTTGATCACAGCCCGCCGCTCTGTTGTGCCTTTTATTTAGTGGCACAGTGGTTCTCCCTTTTACCCTTTCTCTTTTGAAATGACGGTTGAAGAGAAAATTTGGATGACGAATTCATTATTTCTTCTGTCTTTCATGTTGGCATGGTGAAAGCATCTCAAACGTTATACAACCTAGTGTTTCCATCTAATGAAGAATGTTTTGAGTGGGTATCCCGGGAACCACTGGGAGTGGTGTCGGCTTTTACAATCGATAGCATGGAAGATTGCTTCATTGAGGTCGACATTAGCAAGGGGGGCTAAAAGGTGTTGGCCTTCAGTGATGACAAGAGGATTTGGTTGGAATACCCGATGATCTTGATCCGTTTATAGGAGGTCATCTTTAAAGACATGGGTTATTGGTTTCCCTTTATAGAGTTTGAGAATAATATCTTCCAACGTTTGGGTCAATTTGTTGGCTTATGTGAGGGTTTTCCAATGAACGTGTCTATTACATAGGAGGGATGCCAACAATCTACCTATTTCATCCTAATTTGTAACAACGATACAACAGGTCAAAATTGGGTATCCATCAACCAACATAAAAGGCTCTCCGCACCATATATGGACTCCATTTGCAGCTTACATGATAGATAATATGTTGTTCGACCACTGATGAAATGGCCGAAGCAAGTGTAATGTTCCGCAAAGTTATGCTCGATCAGGATAGCTCCCCTGCGGTTGATAGGAATGGAGTGGCGATCAAGAACATCTTTCTATTACTCCCCTTATTTTGGTCCAATAGACATTTTAGGAGGAATATGAAAGAGCTCGTGTTCAAGGTTAAAAGTTTAAGCATCCTCGAGATTCCTGATCGGAACACGCTACTACATTTCATCTAGTCTTTGAAAATGGATGTCATGCACCAAGATGGATATGTCTCCATCGAACCGACATTCATAAAAAACCCAGAAGTTAGTTTCTTGTCAAACCCAAGAAGAGGCCGACAATTGTCGTAGTAAACTGTGTTACTTTATATTGGTGCGTCTTTGTAAATTTGCATATGTTTTCTTACTCACTTATTTCATTTTCTTGTTTCAAGAAGGATGGCCACTTTACAAAGAGCGATAACTTTATAAGAAAAAAAAAACAAAAAAAAAAAGAGGAACAAAGGGGCGACTTCCACTACAACTACCAATGTAGTGCCAGTTCGGGTGGTGGAACTAGACACTGAAGATGTCGTGATCGTAAGCTCAACCACCACTGCTACTATCGAGATTGAAGAGCTTCAAGAAAATCAAGCCAATGATGCTAGTCAAAAACAACAAAGGTCCCATTCAAAAGGTCAAGGAAAGGCCAACAAACAAGAATCTTTTGATAATTTTGTCACCCAAATTCGTGCTTTTACCGTAGGTTTGAGCTGAATTTGGAAGGACTAGATTTAGAGAAGGTTGTTATCAATGGTAAAATCATGATGCCGACTTCCCATGCTACTAAGGGTAATTGATTTCATTTTGTTATGTAATTGTTATAACTAGTGTCATGACAACCATTTTTTGTAATCGTCTTGGTCCTTTGGTGATCGAGCAAGTACAATATTTTGTTTTATTTAACTTTCTATTGATTTATTTGTGTATCTGTGTGCTTTCTTTTTTAGAAATTTATTTAAGTGTTCTCATTCGAATGTGTGAGTTAGTTTTGCATCTGTGTGCTTTAACTAGGAATTGTTTATACCCATTTATGCAAGTTCATGTAAATGCATTCATGTGCGTTAACTTAGAATTGTTTAAGTGTTGGAACCAGGTTAGTTCTAGAAACAATTTCTTCATCGTGTTTTGATGATAGCAAAGGCACTTTGTGAGAACTATTTGTTGCACTAATGATTTCATTTAGTGTATAGTAAATAGAACCATAAAATAGAGGAAACGATATCATATGAAGTGAAGATGTTAGAGGGAACAAAGACATCAGAGGAAACTAAGATGTGAGAGGAAACAAAGACATCAAAGTCAAATGATGTCAAGGGAAGTCAACCCAATGATTAGACTCTAGTTATTACATGCACTATTGTGTGCGCACATCTGCCACTGAAAATTTTCCTCTGAAGCGTCTGCCTAGTGTGCCTTTAAAGCTTATGTGTGTCTGCCTCTAAAAGACTAAAGCTTGCATGTGTTAAGCATGCCTCTAAAACCCCTATTATAGTAACTCTGAAGCTTCTATTCAAGATTCCTCTAAAGCTCATGTTATGCGCATTCTAAACACTGCAACTTGTTCCAAGATGTTGCCTATGATACGCAACATACTTTGAAGAAGCAACAAGGTGACGTCACAAATGCCACCAATTCTAAGTCATGCAGTTTTGCCACTACATTGAACTACCTGAACCAAGCAACACAACACCTAACTTTGATGATCAAGTTATGTTCTGATGAAGAAAGTCAATGCTCTGATGACAACCCATATCTATCAAGATACGCTTAGAAAATTCAAGGTGAATATTTTTCTAGTGCTCTCTGAATATTCTCGTACATAATCATTTTGGAAGATTTGGTTGAAGATTCATTTTGCAAATAATCAAGCTTCAACGGTCATATTCGCAAATCCTGTATATCAAATTTTATTTTTTGAGAAAATCTTTGTTGACCTCACGTAAGAATGTTACGCTCAACATTTTTTGGGGACAGTATTCATACCCTAATTCATGCTATATAAAGGGATTAATTATGAAGAAGAATAAACAACACAACAACTCATAAAACCTTACAAATTCTGTAAGCATTTAGAATTCAAGGTTTCAGTTTTAGCAAAAGCGCTCGTTCAACTTTTATTACTTAGTGCTTAGTACTCTATTTTAGTGTGAAGTTCATTTTAATCAATCCATTTAGAAGAAGCAAAACAGAACTCAGTTTCACCCCTTTGTAACCTAGCCCAATAGTGGCTATTCTTCCTTAACGACTTATATATTTTCAAGTTCATGTAACATATATATGTGGGTTAACTTATAATTGTTTAAGTGTTTATACTCATTTGTGCGAGTTCATGTAACGCATTTGTGTGTGTTAACTTAGAATTTTAAGTGTTTGAGTTGTGTTGCTTTAAATATTTGTGCTCTAACTAGTTGTAATATTTTTTAATTTGGATATGTTCCATGTTCGAGGGACAAGGTTGTCTGATAGGGTTAGTATAGGCCCATTTCTCAGTTTTTTTGTGACGATTTGGTAAATGTCTTCCCAGTTAGCAGATAGTTTCCCTTGGTCATTGGCTTTGAGATTCTCGCGTAATACAAGATTGCTTTCTTCGAAGTTGAGTTAAAAGGATCTTGGTGTTGTACTTGATGGCCACTTTTTGTTAAATGGTGTGCTCTTTTAAGGCGATTGCATCATTGATTTGGTCGACAAAATCAAGCTCATTTTGTAGTTTGGTCTCGTTCACTCGCAAGTCTACTGGGTAAGTAGTTCTCTAACTTTGTTCACCCATTTTGTCTAAAACTATGGCTTCAGTTGTGTAAGATAAGGGGCATGGTGTTTCGCCCATGGTGAATGTGGCGTCAATTGATAAGTCTACAGGATGGCTGAAAGTTCCTTGTTCCATAGTTTCTTAGTGAGTGTGTCATCGATTTTGACTAGTATTGTCAAAGTGATGAGCGCAGTCACACATTTATAAAGGGATAAGCAGAGAAAATGTTAAAATTAGGATTTTTTTTTTTTTTAAGGTATTGTTTTAGAGTGGTCTTTTGGGCTGACGCAAGCCCAATATCATTAACTCCTTCATAATGCAAACAGTTACACCTTCATTTGTACTTATATAAAATGGCAATAGAATTTTTTATTATATCTTTTTTTGTTCACAATTTTATCTTTAATAACCACAATGTGTTTTCAACATTTCTTAATGTAAAGTAATATGTACCTATATCAATTTTCCCTAATTTTCTGGACTTAACCAAAGTGCATAAAATATCACCTCATCATTGTGAAGTTTCATTCCAAACTAAACAACATTTTTAAACGAGAGGATTGAGAAAGAAGTTTCCGTTGGAAGGATCGTCTATTAGGAATGGAATTCAACTGAATGATTTAGATGATGCAGCAGAAGTTGAAGTTGGAAATGATACAACCCTCTAAATAGTGTTGTAGCATTATTCAGGATAGTAAATGCTCTAAATACTACATTTTTATTTTTCCTTGTTTCTTTTTGGATAGTTGTTTTCAATTTTAGTTAGGAACCTAACCATATTTCAAACTTGTAGAATGAACAACTTTAAAATTGTACATAATACAATTTCGGGGAGGGGGTGTTTTAGGAAGGTTTGATGAATAAGACTTGTTAGGAAGATTAACTGAATTGTTGTTGGTTTGAGAAAACCCATTGATTAAACACCAAAGTTATGTTATTAAGGAAAAGTTCAGGTATCAGAGATTATTAAGGCTAAATAAGTAAGTAAGAACTAAGTTGTGATTAATTTTTAGTATTAGAGTATTTTGTTTAAAATGGGGAAATAAAGAAAATGTGGTACTTGAGTGCTAATCTTAATAATAATAATAATAATAATAATAATAATAATAATAATAATAAATGAATTAAATAAATGTGTTATGCTATAGAGTAGTAATTGGGTGATTCTCAAAATATCACTCATGTCAAATGGTAGTGTGGTACCAAAACTTCACTAAGTAGTCATTGAGTGATCTTCAAAACGTCACTCATGTCTAAAGGTGAGATAAAAAAGAAAAAAGAGAGAAAGAATAAGCTTGAGTTGTTCACGACATTAAGAAAATATCCTTTGGTATAAGTTGTATAATTCTTTTGTGTTAAAGGTAAAATACAAATTAGTAGCAACATAATTGTTTAGCTGACTTGACTCTTTAATGTCAATGTTGAAACTTAAGATTGTAGCTACACACACACACACTATGATTATGTGGGAATGATCAAAAGTTTGTTCAAAAGTTTTAATATGTTTCAATCTGATATCAACTTTGTAAGAAGTTTTCTTTGAACCAGTAATATTGTTGGTTAGAAGTTCTATTTTGTTGGTAGTTTTTTCTTTGCTATTACTTGCAGACGAGTAATAGTTCAAGTTTGGGTGTGATAACTCTTAGAAATAAGAGTTATCTACCAAAATTGAATAATAATTTGTTTGTCTTTTGAGTAAATTTTTTTAGAATTTTAGCTTTAAATTTAAGGTTTGTGTTTTTTTATTTTGATGACATTTATTTTCTCTTTTAGAAGAATTGAATTCTTGGTGTGTAACTTTTTAGAAGATTTGAAGAAGTGTCCCAAAATCAAAATGCTACAAGGATTTGTTGTAGAAGGTTGCGCAACAGACTAGTGAGCAACAAAGCAGACATATTGCATGGGTCCAAAATGCATTTAGTATTTATTCAAAGGCCTTGAGATATCCCCAATATTAGGAGGTTCTTAAAGGAAGGATAGTTGGACCGCTTTAACTTTATTGGGGCAAAAAGATACCTTGTGAGCTGAAGGACAAAAGTGGATGGAAAAGGAAGCGAGAGAAAGCTAGTTGTTCTATAAAAAGGAA
Source organism: Cicer arietinum (assembly GCF_000331145.2). Taxonomy (NCBI): domain Eukaryota; kingdom Viridiplantae; phylum Streptophyta; class Magnoliopsida; order Fabales; family Fabaceae; genus Cicer; species Cicer arietinum. The sequence continues at coordinate 43,146,081 of NC_021162.2, read as the reverse complement.
ACAAGCACTAAATGAAGGCCAACACGAATCAGACCAAAAAATAAGAACCCTAACCGTCATTTCCATTTTGTTATCATCATCCATCATTGCGACTTTTGTATGAAGGATTTTTACTCAAAGAAGAAAACATGCAGCCAAGTTAAAGGATCAGTTGTCATAGCTCCGACATAAAGCTTGTATTTTTATCTTTGATTCCTCATCTTTGTAATTACTTAAGCTACGATGTTACTTTAATTGTTTTATGTTATTTCCATGTTTGAACAAAAGCTCATTATGAGCTAAACTTCTATAAGTTAAGGATTTATGAAGTATTGAATAATATTTATGGTTTAATATGTTTGCATTATTCATTCAAATTGATTTAATGTTGTCTTTAAATCTGAATTTGATCATCTTAGGTTTATTGCTAGTTTTGAACTTGGAAAATGGAAACAAAAATGGATTTTCTTATTTAATATAGATTAAGTTGAGATGCTTGGAGAAGTGATTGACATTAAATAAGTAGGAATAGTATTTAAGTCCATAGAACAAAAGAGGAACTATAAATTATAGCATGGTTGGACGTGAACATGAATCTAGGGTTGATATTAGTGCATTTGAAAACCATGACGACCAGGGGTGATCTTGCTTGGGACAAAAGGGTTGCGGCCACCCAAAAAAATTATAGACAAAATGAAAAAATTGCCCTTATTAAAATTACAACAATACCTAAAACCCTAAATCAGTATCCTATCTCTCTTGTGTCGATGCTTTCTCTCCTGCTGTGTCGCGCCGCTGCTGCTGCCTCGCCTCGGTCGTTCATCGTCAAAACTCAAAAGGTTTGGATTTTGCTGATTTGCTGACCTTGCTGATTTGCTGAACAAGATGTTTGTGCTGATTTTTGTTGTTGATTTTTGTTGCTGATTTTAGTTGCTAATTTAGAATGTTTGTGTTGATTTTTACTGATTTAGATGTTTGTTACTAATTTTGTTGATTTATGTTTTCTAAATTGGTTGATTTATTGCACAAGATATACGACACATTTAGAATGATGGTTGCATGTTTGAGGATTTTATTTCCTAAATTTGTTTTCTAAATTGCTAATTTTGCTTATTTAGAATAAAGGAACATAAAAAATGGTTGCCTGTTTTAAAATGCAACTCTTTAGATCTAGAATGCAACTCTTTGTTTTAGAATGCAACCATAATGGTAATTCAAGTGGTTCTATTTGTTGATTTATTTCATTTTTGTATTTGTATTAGAAAAGTTTGTGAGAGTGAAAGAGATGAAGAAATTATAACTTCTACATCTGAAACTATTTATGAGAATCCAAGAGTTGAAGAAAATGAGAATCATCTTTCCCAGGATCCTAGAGTTTTCGAAGATAACTTTGAGAAATATTTAGAACGTGGCCCTGAAAAGCGCCCTCAAATTTGGCAATATCCACCAAATCAATTGGATGCAATACGAAGAGCTTATCTAAAATTTGGTCCTTATCAAATAAATTTAGAAGAATATCATTTATCTGGCAACGAGGTTCATCCAAGATGGTTTCAATATGCTTGGATTAACATCTTTTCTTCATGGCTAGAATATTCACTTTATAAAGATGATTCATATTGCTTGCCATGATATCTATTTAGCAAAAGACCAAGTGGGCGTCCTGGATCAGATGTCTTCATTGGTACGAGTTTTAGAAATTGGAAGAAAATTAAAAATGGAAAATGTTGTGCCTTTCTCAAACACATAGTGATGGATCCTTGCTCACCACACAACAATGCAATGAAAGCTTGTCTACATTTGTTGAATCAAGTTTAACATATTAGAAATACTTTTCAAGTGCAAAGTAGAACAAATTTTGAAGAATCAGATACGTCTCAAGACATCAATTGACATTGTTCGCTGATTAACACTTCAAGCTTGTGCTTTTAGGGGACATGATGAAACTATCGGGTCAAGAAATCAAGGCAATTTTCATTAATTGATAAAACTCTTGACAACTTACAATGATGTAGTTGCAAAAGTTGTGTTGGAAAATGCTCTATATAATTCCAAGTATACTTCACATCAAATTCAAAAGGAGCTCTTGCATATTCTTTCTAGTAGGGTGAGAAAACATATATGTAAATAAATTGATGATTTCAAATTTTGCATCATTGTAGATGAAGCTCGTGATGAATAAAAAAAAAGGAACAAATGTCTCTTGTGTTAAGAATTGTTGACAAAGTTGGTTTAATACAAGAGCAATTTTTTTTTTTTGTGGTACATGTTAAAGACATTATAACTTTAACTCTTAAAGAAGAAGTATGTTATATACTTTCTCGACATAATCTTGATGTTTCTAACATGCGTGGTCAAGAGTATGATGGTGCTAGTAATATGAGAGGAGAATGAAACGGTTTACAAGCACTATTTATGAAAGATTGTCCTTATGCATACTAGGTTCATTGTTTTGCTCATCAATTGCAACTTGCTTTAGTTACTACATCAAGAGAAGTTGTTCCAATTCATAAATTTTTTGAGAAGCTAACTTTTGTTGTTAATTTTGTTTGTTCTTCTACTAAGCGACATCATGAGTTACAAGCTGCTCAATTAGAGGAAATTGCACATTTGTTAGAAACTTATGAGATTGTAATTGGTAAAGCTAAAAAAATCAAATTGGTACTTTGAAACGACCTGGGGATACTCGTTGGGGATCATATTTCTCTTCTATTTGTAGCTTGATCAATATGTATGAGGCAGCTTGTATTATTTTAAAAAAAATTACAAAGGAAAGAGCAAGTTATTCTACACGTGGGGATGCTGATAGTGCCTATAAATATTTGAAGGCGTTTGATTTTGAAGGTGCAAATGCGAGAGAGAGGTTGAATTGTGTTTGCCGAAGTTGACAACTTTTTGATAATTTATAAATAAATAAAAAAACTAGTTTAGTTTTGGTGACTTACTTGGAGTAGAAGCAATCCGATTCAGAGATTGCAAACAATGAATATATAAATAATTTGACACGTAGATTTATTCTGGTTCACCACTAATCTGGCTACATCCAGTCCCCTAATTCAGAAGGCTTTAATCCATTAATTCAAATACCTTGAATTACACATCACATGACCTTCCAAGTCAGTCTTCCCAAACAGTCTGACAACCCCAAACTTTTGAGGAACTAACCACCTTGACTCTACAAGTCAAGTCTTCTCCTAACAACCTGACAATCCTAGATTGAAGAAGGAACTAAACCATTATCAAGTTGAATACAAAAGATTGGAACTTGAGTAGTTGCTTCTTACAAAGCTGATAATAATAATAACTCTCACACTCTTACAAAAGAACACTTAAAATATTTCTAACTTGAACAAGTGTTTCTCTCTTTGAACTCTAAGAAGAATTGAGAACTTTGAGCTTGAGTTACTATTTTATTCTTTTCAATGCTTTTCTCCTTCATTCTTGAGTGTCTATTTATAGTGAAAATTTGGGCTTCAATTTAGTCATTGTTTAATTATGAATTATATCTTGTTTATATCGAGTTTGTAAATTCTTCAGCTTGATTATATTCCTATTTTATGTAGATTTAGTTTGTAAATTCTTCATATTGATTTTGTTCTTATTTTGTGTAGATTGACTTTATAAATTCTTCAAATAAAATCTTCTTCAAATCTTCATCAAATGTTGATCAAATCTTCTTCAAATATTGACCATATCTTCTTTTCAATTGGGTAAAAGATTTTCTTCAATTATAAATATGAATCAAATTTTATTTGAGATTTTCATCAATTATAAATTTGAATCAGATCTTATTTTAGATTTTCTTCAATTATAAATTTGAATAAAATCTTATTTTAGATGTTCTTCAATTATAACTTTGAATTAAATCTTTATTTTAAATTTTCTTCAATTATAAATTTGAATCAAATCTTATTTTAGATTTTATTCAAAAACATGAATCTTCTTTCATACTCTTTGAAGTCAAATATATTGTTTTCATAAAATACTTTTGTTAACATCAAAACTCTAAATGTAAAACCAACTTGGTTCTAACAGATTTTATATTTATCTTGCATTTGATGAAAGACATTATGAGGATATTTGATATACTTTGTCAAGCCTTATAACAACAATCTTAGGATATAGTTAATGCCATGTATTTGGTTGGAACAACAAATTCTCTTATTCAAGTCTTGAGAGAAGATGATTGGGATGCATTATTTACTGAATGAAGACTTTTTGTGAAAAACATGATATTGAGATTCTTGATCTCAATGATGTTCATTCAACAACAAGATTTAGACGCTCTCGTCTTCAACAAAGTTAGGTTACAATACAACATTATTTTAGAGTTGAAATATTTTTTAATGCCATTGATCAACAATTACAAGAGTTGAATAAGTTGTGCTTTGACTCCTAAGGATAATTATAAAGCTTTTAACATTGAAAACATTTGCACTATAGTTGAAAAATATTACCCTATGGATTTCAATATACAAAAGAAGATTAATTTGAAATTTCAACTCCGAAATTTCTTGGTTGATGTTCGTCAAGATTTAAATTTGAGGAATTTATCAACTATTCAAGAATTGTGCTCATGTTTGGTTGCAACTGAAAAGGCGCAAAATTTCTACTTGATTGATAGACTACTCTGTCTTATCATGAATTTTCTGGTTTCTACTGCCACAACTGAAAGATCCTTTTCAGCAATGAAAATTATTAAGTCTAAGTTAAAAAACAAAATAGAAACTGACTTTTTGACAGATAGCATGACGGTTTATATTGAAAGAGAAATTGTTGCAAGTATCAATTATTAGTCTATTATTGATGATTTCAAGTTAATTAAATAGCGTATAGTAGTATTACTTTAAGGTATTCTTAAGTCATGTAGTTAAATTATTTGATACTTCATTTTGTGCTTATTACAACTTAATTTTTTGCTATATAATATTATTTGCATATTTGATTTATACATATTATAATTTTATGTCGGTCACCCCAAACTTTTTAGTCAAGTTCTGCCATTGATGACGACTGAGTTGGAAAACCTCTAAAGTCCTTTATTCATCATGCTACAAACATGCTATATCATTTAGTACCACATACTAAGTTCAATATAGATTTATATCCTTAACTTGTTTCAACAATCTAATTGCTTATATATTTGATTGTTATTTCAAACTTGCAATTTGAATGTGTTAGAGAAGTATTGAAATCAATTACATAATCAATTATCGTTGAATTACTATTTATTTATACTACTTGTCATTAAATGTGTCAAATATTGAAATCAATGAAATAATCGATCATCGTGGGAGTTATCTTTATTTATATTCCTTGTTATTTAAACACAGCCAATAACAAATATAAATATAGACTGAAATTCATGAGTTTAAGGTGAAATTTATGAAGATGAAGAAGATAATTAAACATACATGACCAATCAATCAATGATAAAATGAACTAAAATAAGGTAGGAGTGCATCATTAAGGCTTTTGTATGAAGGATTTTACTAAGAAAACTTGCAACCAAGTTGAAGGATTAGTTGCCATAGCTTCTGCATAAAACTTATTTATTTATTTTTTATCTTTGATTCCTCATCTTTGTAATTACTTAAGCTACAATGTTATTTTCATTGTTTTATGTTATTTCCATGTTTGAACAAAAGCTCGTTATGAGCTAAACTTCTATAAGTTAAGGATTTATTAAGTATTGAATATTGTTTGTGGTTTAATATGTTTATAGCATGTTTGCATTATTTATTCAAATTGATTTAATGTTGTCTTTAAATCTGAATTTGATCACCTTAGATTTATTGCTAGTTTTTGAACCTAGAAAAGGAAATAAATGGATTTGCTTGTTTAATATGGATTAAGTCAAGATGCTCGGACAAATGTTTGCCATTAGTGCATGAACCTAGGGATGACATTAGTGCATGAACTTAGGGATGACATTAGTGCGTTTGAAAACCATGATGATTGAGTTGGAAAACCTCTGAGATTCTCTATTCATAATGCTACAATCATGCTATATCATTTAGTTCCACATACTAAGTTCAATACAAATTTATATCCTTAACTTGTTTCAACAATCTAATTGTTGATAAATTTGATTGTTATAGAAGTATTGAAATCAATAACATAATCAATTATCGTTGAAACAATATTTATTTATACTACTTGTCATTGAATGTGTCAAATAAGTATTGGAATTAATAAAATAATCAATCTTCGTGGGAATTATCTTTATTTTTATTCCTTGTTATTTAAACAGAGTCAATAACAAATATAAATATAAACTGGAATTTATGAGTTTAAGGTGAAATTTATGAAGATGAAGAAGAGAATTAAACATACATGACCAAATCAATCAATAATAAAATGAACCAAAATAAGGTACGAGTGCGCAAGTTATTTATTTAGTAAGAAATTTAGTGCAATAGCGCATATATTGAGAATATGATATAATGAGAGACGAAATACAAGAAATAATTTAAAAATTCTAATATTGATGTGTCTGGACGTATACTTTCCAATCCATCCTATTCGAAAGTATACTTTTAGAGAAGGACAATTTAATGAAAATAAAATAAAAAAATAAAAATAAATGATTTTTATTTAAGAACATACAAAAGAATGAAGTTAGGGAAAAAATAAAAGGAAATTGTTCATATCACCCCTTAAAAGCTTAGAGGATCCCAAAAAAACAGAAAATGCCTATACCAAATTGGTCGTTCTAGACGACATTTTTTCAGATCGTCCGATTCAATAATGTAAAATATTAACGAACAATTTTCAAGATTTTTACATTATTGAAATGATACTTTCGATGTATTAACTTTGAATATTTCAGGAAAAACTAAATAATATAACAATTATATACCTCCTTATAAAATTGACAACCTTTTTTATAAAACTGATTATTTGAATATCTTGTAGGACACTTTCAGTAGTATAAAAACCCTGAAAATTTTAAAGTTTAGCATTCTATACTATTGAATTGGTCAATCGAAAAAAATATTGTTCGAGTGTCTTTCTATTGAGGGCATTTTAGAATTTTGGGAGACCTATGGCTCTTAGCACATAAGAGGAGCAATTTTTTTGTTGCAAGATAAAATGGATCGGGACTGACATATATTTACACACAACAAACAACACTACACTCGATTGCACCCATTTCATTTCACTCATACCATCATTTACTGTTCAGTGGTGAAGTCAAAGAAACAAAGCTGGATCGAAACCAAAAGAGAATAAAAAATGCGCAGCGATGGGATCTTAGGAAACACGAATGAGCAAGGAGTGAAAGCTGGCACGAGTGAGCGAATAAAGTGGTTGAAGAGAAGGGAGCGATGGTTGGTGGTACTGGGAGTGATTCTTCACGCTGTTTATATGCTTAGCATTTTCGATATTTACTTCAAATCTCCCATTGTTCGTGGTGTGGATCTTGTTGCTCCTCGATTCTCTGCACCTGCTAAACGCCTCGTTCTACTTGTTGGTACGTATGCCTTTACTCAAAATGCGCACACCAACTGTTTGATGTTGTTTATACTAAGTTTATTAGGATTAGTTGTTTTTGTTGTTGTAAAATACTAACATGAAATGTTGGTCTTTAAGTATGTGGTCATTGGTTTAATACTTGGTTGATAGGTTGCTAAGTTGGTAAACATGTGGTGAGAGGTTTGATCATTGATCATTGCATAAGTTAACCCCTTAACTATATCTCCGACTTGTGACCGGGGATACCTGAGCAACAAAAAGTATAGTTGTTTTTGTAAAATACTTCCTCCGCTCATATTAATTGTTTAAGGATATGCACACATTATTTTTAGAACCAATCTCTTTTTTTTTTAAAAACAAAATCACTTTTGAGAGTTTTCATCCATTGCAAATTATTAAACTAATGAGAATTTGAAAAAGAAAAACAAAAAACTCTTCAAATGAGAAGGTGCTTTGAGTAGCTTATTTAGAAAATTATTTTCCATAACTAATTTTTCTTTTTTGAAATGTTTTTTATCATGGTTAGCAAACACAAAATAGATTATGTAGTTTAAAAAAATAAAAAAATCTAAAAATTAATCTCTAAATTATTGAATATCAAAATTACTTTTTTTTATAATTTGTAACAAACAGACGCTAAGTACACTAATTTCTATGAAAAAGTAAACTTCATTTACTAATCCTTTGTTTGGATTGATGGAATAGAGTGTAATGGAGTTGTATGAATTGAGATTCCATTGTTTGGATATTTTAATTCTACATAATACTATTGTTTAAATAAGGGTAAAAATAGAATAAAAAAGTTATAACTCATTCCGTTCACTTCCAAACAATTGAATGTGAATTTTGTTCCGTTATACCAAGGTAGTTAATCATAACATTTCTCGGCGAGATCTTACTGTCTCAGTGTGTTGCAGTGCCTAACTGCGACGGCATGGCCCACGATTGCATGAAACAAGATCCCGACGTAGTTAATCCCAGCGAGATCCCACTATTACTTCTTCCTTCTCTGTTTTGTTGTTTCAACTTTCACCTAGGAAGAAGAGGAAGAATAATATGCTAACGAAGATGATACCTATCTTTGATTCCTTTGCTAAAATATGCATTTGAGTTTTAATATTGAGCTATTTTATTACTCTGTGTTAAAGACTTCAATATGCATCATCTTTATTTTCTTGACTTTTGTTGGTATTTCAGTGTATGTTTTGACAAAGATTAAGACTTGTGGATTTTTATTACTAATTTTGAATGTTTCAGAGTTTGAGTCATTTGTTAATTTTGCATTAAATATAGGTTTATATAGTATTAATTTATGTAAGTTGTCCAAAAAATAGCAGTTATCCCGCCTATCCCGGAAAGCCTATTCTACTTTTGGGGTTGGTCGCGATGCACCGCTATCTGGGATTAACTACCTAGTGTTATACATAAAACACCCAAACAATGGAATTTAATCTATATTCCATTTCACTCCGTTCTGCTCCATTCAATTCCACTACATTCCGCTCATTTTAAAATATCGACACAAAGCCTAAAGTACCCGTATTAAGTTTAGATATGTTGAAGATACAATAAATAAGAATATATTAGTGAAAAAAATAATTAATTCTGTATTGATAATTTAAAATTGACAAATAATATGAGATAGTAAAAATTCCAAACTTGATATTTAATATGAGACAGAAGGAGTATGAGCATTAAGCAAATATGTAATGAAGTTAACTTGCTTGATCTTGGATGCAGCTGATGGTTTGCGTGCTGACAAGTTTTATGAGCCTGATTCGGAAGGTAATTACAGGGCACCATTTTTGAGGAGCATAATTAAAAATCAAGGTCGCTGGGGGGTTTCTCATGCTCGCCCGCCTACAGAGTCGAGGCCTGGACATGTTTCCATCATTGCTGGATTCTATGAAGATCCCAGTGCAGTTCTGAAAGGTCTGTGTTATTTTCTCTCTTTATAGAGGCACCTTCCTTTATGTTTGGATATATAACAGAGACTGGAACAAAAAGGCCTAGGATGGAATAAAATTACCTTTGTATTGTTTGGATGTTTTAATGCGAAAAATGAAGAAAAAGTCTTTGTTCATAGCGTTTTTTGAAAACCATAAATAGGAGCATAGCAAGAAACTTAAATGGTTGACTAGGCTTGACTGTATTCTACTGCCTAGTGTCTACTAAATGATTGGTTTTGGTTTGTTGCAGGGTGGAAGGCTAATCCTGTTGAGTTTGATTCGGTGTTTAACAGAAGCAGCCATACAATTTCTTTTGGAAGTCCCGACATAGTTCCGATCTTCTGTGGTGCCTTGCAGCATAGCACATGGGATACCTATCCACACGAGTTCGAAGACTTTGCAACTGGTACTGGTTTGAGTTTCACAGTAGTTTTTCAATATTGTCTGTTTCAATAATGTATAGAGCCTTTCCTATTGTTTTATGTTTGAGACACATAACTTGGACCTTCACGTAATAACTTAAGGTTTTGGGACAATTGGTTCTTCATGGTCTTCATTTTTATGTATAACAGCATAAATAAATTGTTTCATCCAGGCGACAGACTCCCCTTAGTACGAAAAGCATTTCATTAAAATTCAGCCTTGTCTTTTCACTTCCTGTACCAAATCGATGCCTGTGTTTAGAATTTACTGACATCATTTCCGATTAAAGGTTTCGATTCTGAATTATTGTTTACTTAGCTAGTAGCTTCTTGAATTTCAGGCCACTGAATTATAGACTATATATATGTTATGTAATTACTTTAAAAATAACACGTTGTTTCTGTAATATTTTTTTGACAATTTGATTGCATACTGTCTCCTTATAATGCTTAGAATATATGAAATGTATCTCTAGATTATCTCCTAGGATAAATTTTCAAATTTCTTTATATTTCGTGCTTTTGTTTCGTTATTTGCTTAGCATGAGGAGTGTAGTATTAGTTACGTGTTTCAAACCATAGTTACAATTCATAGTCTTTCTTTTAATTTTGGTTCTATACTTAACTCAAGTCTACAAAACACTCATGTAAGTTGAGGACTCCCCTAACCTTATAAGCATTACCTATGTCATATGTGAGACTCTTAACACCTCTCTCCTGCTCAAATCTGGACATTTAAGGCGTGGACTAGTGTGGGTAGAATAACTAAGATCTCAATTTCCCCCTCACTCACGCCCAAGACTGGATAGTTATACGTGGGCATTTGTGGGTGGAATAACATAAATGTGTGCCTAGTAATAGATCAAATATAGACTATGATTTATAACATTACCATTTTAGAATTTAGACTATAGGTCTAACTTTATTGTACAAAACATGCTTTTAAGGTCAGGACTGCCCAAACCTTATAAGCATTATCTAGGCTGTATCTTAAGTTGATATGGTAATCAGCAGTTTTTATTTTTTTAACTTACCTATCTCCTTATATAAAAAAAACCTATAATGTCAACATGGTATTAGGGCGGTATCCTACATAATGTGTGACTATTTTGCTATCAAGTTTCATAAAATTTGGTCAATTGTGCATACATTTTACTGTCCTTTCTCTTCCAATTTTGACAAGCCTTAGATCGATTCACATAAGCCTCTGGTTATCTCAGGTATTGCATGACCCTAAGTATCCTATATGCCATATAGTCAGTCTTGGCGTAGAAGAAGTTTGGTCTCAACTAGGAACTATCACAGACTCATGGAATCATGATTATCAAATCGAGATAAATACAATAAATCTGAAGACCTATTTCTCGAATTGTGAATTAATTCTTTTATGAATTGTAAGATACATGATCAATAAAAATATTTAATTTTAAGTTAAAACAAATAATACAAGAAAAATGACAATAATTCTAGATTCAAGTCAGAATCAAAATGAGAAAAACTTTAGTGGCTCGTTACACAAAATTCTAGTGTGCAACTGCTCAACAAATTTAATCTAACTACTCTTGGGTCTCATTCATCTTGGCCAAAATCAATATCACTTAGTTACTCCCCATCCTCTGGTATATCACCAGATTGATTCTTGTCCCTTATGTCTATTGCCATGCTCATTCCAAAATGTCCCTTGACTGTCTTGAATTTATCAAGTTTTTGTCACGATGGAACTTACTAATATAAGGAATAAGCAAATTTTGAAATACTAAAGAAACACAATTTGATGTCCAAAGTCTAAAATAAATAATTGTAATCCACATAAACCTTAAAGATTGAGATTTCACTTTCTAAGGATTAAATAAGATAGCAGGCAACAACACGGAGATTGAAAATTCAAATTAGTATCAATTATTATCCTCATATTTCTGTATCTAGACTCTTTATTCTTGAAGTTCGCAGCTATTTGTTCTTTAGGTCTATCTATAGTTTCTTTGATATATGACTTGTAAGGATTTGAGTCTCCTACCACAACCCTTAAAAACCTTCACAAGTGGAGTCACACACTTCAAACAATAATAGATGATGGATTTCCAAAATCTTGCATCACATGAAACAATGATTATAACTTGTTTACCCTAATTCGTAGTAACATAATTACTATTAGCCCACTCCTCTGAAGCAAACATAAACTGAAGAACATTCTTTTGTTGTATTATGCATTGTAGAGTGAGAAAGGCTGTTGAAAACCTTGTGTCTTCTAGTTCAGAAAATTCTCTTCTAATGGGATGTGTTCTCTATACATGTTTAGGACTCATATGTTCCTATGTAAGTAACTTCGTTGGTTAAGTTTTATGGACTGCAATTATTTATTTTAGACTTTGGAAAATCAAATCATGTTACTTTGGTAATTGAAAATTTACTTATTGTATTTTGTTAAGGTTTATTTTGACAAAAACTTTAATCTAGATGGTGAATTTTTATTTGGTTCAGTGAGAGAATAGTCTTGATAGAAGGATCAGATTTTACAATTGATGACCAGGTTAATAGATTCAAGATCATCAAGGGACTTTTTGATCAAGTTCATATACTTTGAGAAGAAACAGCTTGGAGCACAGAGATTAATGTCTCATGAAAGTCTCCTAACTCTTCCGTTATCTAAAACTTACATTCTCAGTAAATTTATGGATGCTGAGCTTGAGTTTCTATACTTTTTAAATTGTGCTTCTTGTCATTTTATATGCAGTTATACTAGGCAGATGCATGATATGTTATTCAGTATTTTTTTGATCACTTTTTCGTTGCATCCGTCGGCAATAATTCATTAGAGGTGCTCTCCCACCCTACATCTCTTTAGTTCTTTTCAGTTGACCAGAAAACAAGCATGAGTAGTTGAGCATATTGAGAAACATAGATTTCGTGTAAATTTTTTAGCTGTATACTTTCATAGATTTGACCCTCATTAGAAATAGACATTTATCCAATCATGTATTTCCGTGCTTTTCTATAATTTTTTTGTTCTTTCTTTGTTGCTCCATCACCCCAATCTCCCCCTCATTTTCCTGACCCTCTACCTATGAATTACAGGCTTCGACACAGATGCCTGATATGACATGAGCACATCGACACAGCTAATGTAAAAAAAATAGGAAACTGCCTTATGTAGTCAGTAGCATATAGCGTAGCGTAGTGGCCGACTCCCAAAACGTTATAGTGGTGTAGCGGGTAGCGGTATAGCTGCCACGTTGAAGTCTAGAAAAACATTTCAAGCACTTTCAACCATAATAGGGTGCTGTTAGCACAGAAACAGACAGAAATTGAAAAACAAAGCAGAATAATGGTTGACGAGATGGAAGGAACAGGGGGGACAAGAATGGTTGCAGAGAAGAGGGGAGTGTTGGCGCAGAGAGAAGGGAATCTTTCTTGAGAAGAGTCAGTCGTAGGGAAGAAAGGAACAAGGGGGGCGGTTGCTATGAAGAAATTTCGCAGGTTTCCAAAAATAGAGCACTGCACTTGTAGTGTTTGAAGAAGAAAGGTCGTGAAAATTCCAGTAAAAAATTACCTGGAGATAAAAAGATAAAAATCAAGGGAATTTTAGACTTTGCGCTATTTAAAATCAAGGGTATTTTAGACTTTGCGATCTAAAAAAACTGTTGTGGCCTCTTTTTTCTTGTTTCTTTCTCATCTTCTCCGCGATTGTGCCGTGAAGAATGCCGCAACCCTAAACTGCGCTGCAACACTGTTTCGTGTAGCGCAGATCCACCGCGACGCATTGCCGAGATTGTGGCTGCGACGGCCGCTATTGACTACAGAGATACTGACTCCGATACATATATATTTATTTATTATAATTAAATAAAATATGGACATTATTTATAAAAGGTTTAAATTGAGAATCAAAATATATACGTAATCTATATTCTAAATTGAACAATATGTTCCATTACAAATAAATTATAACTTAAGATGTGATAATCTTTTACGATAATGTAATCTAATTTAATGTCTCTAACCCCCCTTGTTGATCTTAATTCATAATTGCTTCGACACATCTTGAACTCCTCCTGTAGATTCGTCTGAGACCAAAAAGTGTCTAAGATGTGTCGAAACAAAGTGTGTCCGTGCTTTATAGTTCTCTACACTACAAGTTTTCTAAGGTATTTAAAAATTAGAAAGGTGTACAATTTGGCCTTAATTAATTCTAATAGTCAAATATTGAGAATTATTTCCTGCATTATTTAAAACACTGAGGCGCTTTTTAAAACTTTCTTAGCAGTAAATTGTACAGTGGCGTACTAAAGTGGTATCTTGACATTTTTTAGATTGTCCAATCTTTATTTTCATAAATTTAGTATTCTTGATTTCTTAATGCAGATGCATCATTCCTGGACTTGTGGTCTCTTGATAAATTTCAAAGCCTTCTCAATCGGTCCAATGAAGACCCAAAATTAAAGGAGCTGCTGCAGCAGGATAATCTTGTTGTATTCCTGCACCTGCTTGGATGTGACTCTAATGGTCATGCACATAGGCCCTTTTCATCTATCTATCTCAACAATGTTAAGGTTGTTGACCATGTGGCTGAAAGTGTATATAATCTTGTTCAAGATTATTTCAAGGATAATCTTACATCATATATTTTCACAGCAGATCATGGAATGAGCGATAAAGGTTGCAACACTTCTTTTACCATGTTTATGACTGCATATTCTTTTTATGTTATATTTCCTAAGGTGACAGAGATTACAACACTTCAATACAAATTTTGGTGTTAAAAATGTTGAAGCAATAATTTGTCAAAAGAATGTCTTTGTATAGACCCATCACCTGCTATTACTAGCATTTGAAGTACTTTAGTTAAAATAATTGAAAGATAGTAATTGTGCGAAGTACCTATCTTTTCGTTATATGGTCAGTAAATATACAAATTATAACAAATTTTAGTCTGAATCAAGATTGCATATTCTAGCTGTTGCTACTTGAATATTAATTTGAGAAGGTAATACTTTAAAGCTCAAGCATCAGTAGGGAAGGCAATGCGTTATCAAGGAGCATATGATGTTCTGAATTCCTATACTTACATTATTTTCCGCTTACTTTTTTCTTTATTTCTCTTGGCAATCAATTCTCTATATTCTTGTAACAACAAAAGCCGTTACCTATAGGTTGAGGTTGTGACATAAAACAATCAATGTCATTGTGTCCTATAGAACACCAAGTTTTCAGAAACACCATTTAGATCTAGGTCTTTTATACTGGTTTCTCTCAATTTTTCTTGATCTAACTTTATACTTATGTTTTAGGCTGTCATCCATTTAAAACTCTTCTTAATTGGGCTTTTGTTTGCCTTCTCTCCACAATTCTTTCAGGAGAGATTCTATCATCTGTTCCTTGATCTGTTCAGTACCATGAATGATTGTAGGTTTTTCCACGTGGTAAAATTTTCCTTTGAGCTCAAGAGGAACTTTCCAATCATAAAACACCTAAACCATTTCTCTATTTCATTCATTGACAGCTCTCTTGGAAACCATGTGATTCCCAAGCTCCCTCTACAACTCTAGTTTAACATTTATTCCCTTAGTTTACTCCAGTGTAATGGTGGCAAATGGCAGAATGGTGGGCCGAGTTTTTGGACAACCACAATAAGAAATTTGTAAAGGGATGCCCTCGATGGGGGCACCATAGGCTGCAATGGCGAGTTTGTGGCAGACTTTTGGCCTTTTTCTTGTGTTATAATATGCTTTTATGTTTTATTTAATTATTTATTATTTCATTTCTCATCATAGGAAGTCATGGAGATGGGCATCCTACGAACACTGATACTCCCCTTGTTGCATGGGGAGCTGGTGTTAAACGTCCGAGGCCAATATCTAGCAGCAACCATTCTGATTGCGGTTTTAGGTTTGTTGACGACCATGTGCATGACACGCCAACACCAATTGAATGGGGCTTGCATGGGATAGAAAGAGTGGATGTCAATCAGGCGGATATAGCACCACTCATGGTTGTAAAAAATTTCTTAGAGGATATGTGCTCAAAGCATGATGTGTGTCTCACTGTCCATCCTTAGGTTTCATTATCTGACGTACTTGTTCAATTTTCTTACAGTCTACATTACTTGGTCTGCCATGTCCTGTAAATTCAGTCGGTGTTCTACCACGAGATTACATTGACATGACAAAGGTATCTTCCTCTAGTTCTGATTGATAACAAACTTCATGATTTTAGTGGAAAGCATGTTATGTGCTTTTGTTCACAATTTTCCTTGGAATATTATGCAATTTCTATGTGCCGGTCATGATTCTACTTGTGGTGAGAGGGTAGGAATCTAAAATTCAAATACGTGCTGAAGATAATCAGCGGATGCTCTGACTAAGATTTAACATATACTATGTTCCAGGCTGAAGAAGTTGAAGCTGTTATATCCAATACAAAGGAAATTCTGAACCAGTTTCTTCGTAAATCACGTATCCTTCGCTTATATGATATGTAGTGATTTTTCCTGGACTATAGCGAGGCATCTTCCATATTTGTTTACAAAATGGACATTATTTATTTTTTCTGTAAACAAGAATATGCGAA
>NC_021162.2:43117956-43129378 GCF_000331145.2 Cicer arietinum | reverse complement strand
GTGTAAAGAATGTTATATGAAAAAATAACATTAATTGAAAAAATGTAAAGAAGTCAGTTTTCAATTTGAGATGAATGTTATATGAGGAATAATAGAATTGCTCTTTCTCTCTTAATGACAATGTAGAAGCAAAATAGATTGCAGATTGTTGGTTTCATTAACAATTTCAGATATAAAGCAGTCGCATTCCTTATTTTTCAAACCATTCAAACCACTGTCTCATTATTCTTCAATATTGGACAAAATTGATGATCTGATATTGGCTAGAGACTATGATGCTGCAATGGACCTATCCCAGAACCTTAGAAGTTTGGCATTGCAAGGACTTCACTATTTTCAGACTTATGACTGGCTGATGCTCATGTCTGTAATTACCCTTGGGTATGTCGGTTGGATGATCTACCTTGTCCTTCATGTGCTGCAGTCTTATACTTCATTGTCAGGGAATAGTTTTGGAATGGAGCAAGCAGCTGAGAGAAATAAACACAGAAAAGTAATGTCTGTGCAAGCTTAGTTTTACTAAAATGTTATTAACTTTTTGTGAGCTGCTTTTACATGAAGTTAAATGTAACAAAATTGTTTATGGAACAAACACATATATAAATGAATATTTATGAAGTATATGGATATTCAGTTGATTGAAACTCATAGTTGAAAAAAGTTAATTCTTATTGATTTACTGTTCATACAAGCATAATGAATAATCTATGATATCTTCGTTTGCAGATATATCTATGTGGATGTATTGTGACTGGAATGGTTTGTTTGCTATTTTTGCTGGAGCACTCTCCTCCTCTTTACCATGCATACATGATTATGACATCATTTCTATGGTTTCAAATAATTAGTGAATACCAGTTTATAAAGGCATTATGGAAACACTTATTTGAAAGAAGAACGAATCACATTATTAAGCTGCTCGCCACTACTGTTGTCTCAGTTTTTATTCTTGAGTTCCTGGTATGTATATTTTTTTCATAAAATTGTCTAACCTAGTATTTGAATAGTTTAGAATAATGGACTTGCCTTACACAATGTGAACTTTCAAATGTATATACAAGAAATAATATCTCAAAATCAGGAAAAATAGGAACCTGAGAAACTATACCAACGATAAGAAATGGAGTGAATAATCCTAATTATAACTATAATCAACACTAGTACAGGTCTGTTTCATCTGATGAAATATTTGGTTTGCGTTGCAGGTTAACAGCTTCACTGACAGGAAACTCTATACTGGGTGTTTTTTAATTGCTGGGGCCACAGCTTCATTTTATCTTTTTAAATTAATTCCATGGAGATCTGGTATACCGATATATGTCTGCATTGCATGTTGGTTTTTGTCAATTTTCACTTTGATGCCTGCAGAAATTCCTGACAATAATCTATTAGTGTAAGTCAATTCAACTGAATATATAATTACTACACTGTTGGTAAAAGCCAAAGGTTAATAATGTTTGGAAATGATTGACAAACAAGCTGCTGAACTTACAAACTATAACCACTAAGCACGATACTTAGTTTCTCACTGATTACTTATATTCTCTAATATTTGACTGTTACTCT
This sequence comes from Cicer arietinum, assembly GCF_000331145.2. Classification (NCBI taxonomy): domain Eukaryota; kingdom Viridiplantae; phylum Streptophyta; class Magnoliopsida; order Fabales; family Fabaceae; genus Cicer; species Cicer arietinum. Next base: position 43,127,812 of record NC_021162.2, on the reverse strand, counting down.
TCCATATTACAATATAGTTAGTATAGATAATTTCTTAGCTAAAGTTACTTGAATACTTGTACACATAACCAAAAGTGCGTAGTAAGCAATTTCTGTTACAAAATCAGTTACGTTATATTGTCATGCCTATTTTGCTGTTGTATATAAACCAACCATGTACTGTATTTTTCAGATGATAATTCATTCTGCTTGCAATACAGAAATCTTCATACTCTGTTTTTCTCATCACTTTCTCTATGAACCTTGTGTTTTTCATCATGATAGCATACTAGAGAGATATTATTTGTAGGTTTATTTATCAACTTTCCCGTAGAACATATTTAAAATAAGTAACCTACAGCTACTCACATTGAGATGCCTTTATTACCTTTTTTAGTATCTAGATTCTTTTAGTCTAAGTAAGAAAGATACTCTTGCACAATTCTTTACTCTTCCTTTTTTCTTGTTGTGTTTCTCTCTTTCTTCTGCTCTGTTTGTTGCTTTTGCTTTCTTATCATTTCTAACACATTCTGAATCCAGACAACATTGTTGAACATATCATATTATGTTTGCAGAGTTAGTAGTGGAGCGATTATTATCATTATAGGAATAGCTGCGAGGTGGCTAGCTCTACATGCTGGTGGGAATAAGTATTGGCTAAGTATATGCAATTGTGAACGGGAAAATCCTAAATATTCAACTCTATTTTACCTTCAGGTTCATCTCACAATTTCTCTGCCATTTGTGTTTGAATTTTGGAAGCTTAGTTTGCATAATATATGATGATCAATCTACTGATTACCGGTAGTTGTCTATCCCCAGGCTTTTTTGGTTGCCTTATCTTCAGTCATGGTTTATTTATCAACTTCTCACAGAACTGAAAAACAAGAGTTGCTTGCATTTCACCAAATGATAAATTGGTGTGTTGCCGGTATAGTTTTGACTTTTCATTCTTCTCTTTTTCTTTAATTTCTCAACCCCTTGTTGTGTCACACAGCTCTACTTGCGCCTTGTATTAGATAGCAGTTTAGCTTTAGTTGCTGTAGTTTAGGTCTAGATTATTCTAATATCAGTTATCTAGTTAGGCTTTTAGTTCTCTGTTGTAATTAATCATTGTACTGGTTTTTTGTTTCTTCTACAAATCACGGTCTGCTTCTATGCTTATTACATTCCCCCATACCATTACAGAGAAACATGTTGAAGAAATGTGCTACCATAATGTATTAATAATTGAAGATTCAGTGCTGAATAATATTGACCACCTCTTCTTTAGGTTTTTCAATGGTACTCCCACTGTTTTCAGAAATTAGCATCTTATCTCGACTTACTTCCATATTCCTTGGCTTTGCACCTCCATTCCTTCTTCTCTCCATTGGGTATTTCTCTTTCACCGAACCTTTTTTAGTTGCTCTTTGAATCACTTGTTGATGGAATGATACATACTTTTTTATCCTTTCTATCTTGAAACCTGTGCAGATATGAAGCTATATTCTATGCTGCTCTTGGTCTTGTGCTTATGGCATGGATACTCTTTGAAAATACACTTTTCAACTTAAATATTATGAACAAGTCATCATATTCTATTAAGAATGTTACAAATCATCTCATCCTTGGATGTGATAATAGATCTTTGCAGCTCTCCGATGTGAGAATCCCATTGGTCTTTGTAAGTTTCATTCTTTTCTATATTTTTTCCTTCATTACATGATTAAATTTGAGTATCCTTTTATTTTCAGTAAAGTAAATTAAATTAATGCCGCATAAATTTCATGAAATGACGCACAGCCCATTAATCTCCTCTGACTGATAGAGTTTTTAATATGGCATGGAATACTCTGTATAACCTTAACATTTATCCTTGGTATTTGATATCAGAGAATTGCATGTAACTGAATCTGAGTTTTTTTTTAATGATCAAAGTTGGTTACAATGGGATGATTCTAGATTTATATACCTTGAGTCATTGTATCTACTACTGTAGTCTTGCTAAGCAAGATTCCTAACTACCAAAGGGAGTGTGACACCTGTCACCTCTTACTAACTGAACTAAATGCTTCAGGTAGTTGTTATTGAACTGTAAAATCTCCATTTGCTTATGGACCAAGTAGGGTCCATAATACTTTGCTGAAAGCTTTGTGTGCACTCTTGTTGGCATAGAGACCTGTCTATGTGGTCTGATCTTCAAATATACCAAGTCCCCCACCTTTATTTTGCAAGGCTTCCTGTGACAATTAGCAAACTTAGTCATCTGATTTTGGGCTCTCTCAAGATGAAATTTTAGTTGTCTGAGGGCCTCATCCCCGGTCCTTAGCTCATGAGCCACTGTTTTCACCAAAACCTCTCCAGGAACAAACCTGGCCAGTGAAGGAGGGCCTTCCATACAAAACCTGGAAGGGAGTACCATTGGCGGCTGATTGAAAATTGGTGTTATACCATTATTTTTCCCGCGGAACAAAATCACCTCAAGTTTTAGGTTGCTCTGCACAAAAACAACTGAGGTAGGCTGCCACTTTCTAGAGTCCGGTTGAACACATCAGTCTGATCAGGAATGTAAGCTGTGCTCATTTTCAGAGTGGTTCCCTGTAGTTTGAATAACTCTTTCAAAAAATGACTTATGAAACTAGGATTTGTAACACTTACTTTTTATATAGGAACGCCATAGAGCCTTACCGCCTCTTCAACAAATATTTCTGCAATAGATCTTGCTGAGTAAGGATGTTTAGTGAGGATAAAATTCCCGTATTTGCTGAGTCTGTCCACTACCACCAATATAGCATCAAAAGCCCTTTGATTTAGGAAAGCTGACTATCAAATCCATACTTATTTCTTCCCAAATGGCATTGGAAACAGGCAGAGGCTTGAGTAACCCTGCTGGTGATGAAGCCTGATACTTTTTCCTTTGACAAGTATGACATGCAGCCACGTAAATTGTAACTCTGCTCTTCATTCCCGTCTCTCTTGTTTGTACTTTTGTATTTCCATGATAACATGTCCAATACCCAACTGAATAACTGTAAGGGAAGAAGCTAGTGTAAAATGTAATCAATATAGATGAACAATACACTATCTGATGCTATAGGCGCAGCAGAAGTTACACGATATGACCTGATTGAAGCATACTCTAATAATACTAAAATAGTTCTTATTGAGCTTCAGGGCCAAGGCCAACCAAAGCATGAAGAATTATACATAGATTTTCTTGTTATATCCATAATACAAACCAGATAAGCTCTAAGTCCCAATTTTGTATAAATTGTACTTATTTGACATGTTAAGAACCTACTGCATCTTGCAGATGGTTTTATTCAACATAGCCTTCTTTGGAACGGGAAATTTTGCCAGTATTGCTAGTTTTGAGATTTCATCTGTCTATCGGTTCATTACTGTCTTCAGTGTAAGTGAAAATTGAATTTCTTTTAATTTTTTATCTAGTACTTTTGATAAGCTTTTGTACTGATACGTTTCCTCCCTATTGCAGCCATTTCTGATGGCAGCGCTGCTTATCTTCAAGTTATTTATACCTTTCATACTTGTAATGTAAGTGCACTTTACTGGTAACACTATTTATAGATATATCCCTGTAGTTTATTTCCTTTAGACTTGCCTCCTAAAATTGATGGGAAGTCCGTTCTTGCTGACAAAGCATTCCAATTAAATGATGTGCATACCATATTAACTTCTTAAGTGTGGATTTCCACGTGATTGCTTGTCTTTTTTTTTAAAGCTTAAAAGAGAAAGAGTGCAAAAGTATCATATGGTAAACGGGCACCCCAAATCAACCACCTATCATTTGCAGGATCCTAAAAAGTATATTAAAAAAAGAAGGAAAATAAAGCTTAGAGAGAGTAGACCAATACCCAAGGTAACAACAGTGTGCGAGAACATCAACTGCCTCGTTAAGAACGTTACTAGGAAAACCCAAAGGGATAAAACCTTGGTGAAGGAAGTACAAGGAAGCAAAAGCTAGATCTATTAGGATGTTAGCAAAATGAAAAACAAACAAACCTAGAAAAAAAGGGTACATCAGAAAAATCTAAATTAGGAAATTGATTTCTATTTCTAAAGCACCCCTCTTGAATGAAAGAACGGGCTTAATTCCACCAAATGAAAGCTTGGGTAGAAATACCAACGTCTACTAGTCTGTCAGCACAAACATTTCCTTCTCTATGAATATGAGAGCAGTAGAAACTCATACGAGAAGTCAAGTTAAGACAATTATGCCATCTATTTTTAAGCTTCCAGGGAACAATATTTATATTCTTGAAAGCTGCCACAACCAAGCTAGAGTCACACTCCAGCCAAATATTATTCCATCGTTGATCAGAAGCAATCTCAATTGCATAAATGGCTTCCATAAGCTTAGCATAAAAAGCGTTGTGATTAACCACTCGTGATTGCTTATCAGCATAATTCTTTTTAAAAATAAAACAGGAATAATTTTTATCAAGGATAGTTTTATTTATCTGCTTTAAAACTGATAGAAGAGTACATCTGGTTCTTGCATTTAATCATATGGAAGAAAACATGAAAAAGTGTATAGTCACTTTTTCTTCGTCCCAAAACTAAGGAGAAAATAGTGTTTAAATGGTATAATCTATGGATTTCATAAATAATGTTCATATAGTACATATTTCACAAATAATGTTTTTTACATTACTATTTGTCTTTCAAATTTTAACATTTACAGCTTCTGTTTCTTACTGACGTATTATGACTAATAACTGTTGTTGTGGTTCTAAATATTTTTTATTATTCATCTTATATTACTTGCAATGAACGGAACTGCAGATGTGTGTTTAGTGCAATAACCAAACTTAACCAAATTCCAAGGATGGGATGCTACTTTCTTGTTATATTATTCTCTGACGTGATGACCATTCACTTTTTCTTCCTGGTATACTCTTTTCTTTATTATTGCATTTAGCTTTCATAGATGTTTGTAAATTCTTGTTTGTTTCTTAATTTTTTATATCCTACATATGCCTTCATTCCATTATTTTAAATGCAAGGGATTTAACTATCAACTAAACAGTTAGAAATTCCCTAGATGCTGCAAATGTTTTTCTTCCTTTACCATCATCACCTTCTATGCTTTTTTCACCAGTTTGCTTTTTGGTTGGGTTCCTAACGCCGTGACATTTGGGATTTTCTTTCACTTCATCTTAATCATATATTATGTTAATTAACATTTGGTTAAAGTTCAGTGCCAAATGATGATTATCATTATTGATAATATGAAAGAAAACAAAGGATATGTAAGACATATTACTTGTGGTACATTTAGAGTGAAAAATATACAATGGTATAGTTGTCAACCAATGACATCCCATAATTTTGAGCCAGTGAATCCTTAATTGTCACCCTTAATTTCAAGGTCACAACTTGGATTTACCGTACTTTCCTCCATGCTCCTTTATTATAATTCTGGCAGTTGACACTGTACTCATCTGTTTCAAGAGACCAATGATATTTCTCACCCTAAATGATTGAAATTCCCTATTTCTAACGTGTATAACCATTAAATATTAACAGTGTGTCAAAGTCAAATGTTGTGATGCTAAATAATTCATATTTGCTGGATCCATGCCATGAAGATATAACCATGGTTTTCAATATCGAGAATTTAACTAAACTCGTTTTGCCTAGGTGAAATTGACTCGTAAACTCATACGAGTTTACCTTTTATTAAAATAATATAGGTACATCACATATATACTTATATAATACCATAAATATATCAATAATTTAAACTTTCAACTCAATTATAAAGGAAAAAAATACCAAATCACTATATATAAGTCTTGAAATATTATTATGTTAATATTTATGTATGTTGTTTTTAAAGGAACTAATAATTACTAATTTGATTAATTTACAATTATTAATAATTATAAAATAAAAAGAACAATATAAAGTGTAATAGCAATGCCCACGTCCACTTACTCCTATGATTGTAATTTGATTAATTTACAATTATTAAACAATTTGATTAATTAACATTGCTGGCAGAGTGCAATCTTTTGTTGGTTTTCATCTTATGAGCTTTGTTGAACTTTGTTGAGCCAAAGTTCTAAGTCTCAGATCGGAAGGTTGATACAAATAAAGGTTTCAATTACCTATATATATGAAGTGTGGAAAAGTCTTCATGCAGTGCCCTGGTAAAACGTACTATATTGCGCAAGTGGGGCCCAGCAAATTTCATCGCTTCAATGCAGTACAAAATTTAATTAGATCTTTAAGGTACATAAATAAATGCTGTTCACTCGAATGAGTTTGAGCGATTCTGCTGAGTTTACGGTGAGTTTAGCAGATTAAACTCATACAGTTGCGAGTTTATTAATTTACGTGTTTACTTCTGAGAGGGGATACCTGATAAGACACTCTGATGCCAAATTAAAGGGGAGAATAAACAGGGTTTAGTGAAATATGAATTGATTGAGTCTATTTGGGGGGTTCGTCCCCTATTTATAGTAGTTCTGGGCACCGAGTAATGTTGTGATGTAAGTCTTCTGATTGGATGAGAGAACGTCATTATCTTAAGTTTAAACTCGTGATCTGGATGTGGATTGGAGCTCTGCTCCTTGATATCAGTATTTAACCTGACTTGCTATCTGATAAAAGTTGTACTTTATCATAACACCTTTCTCTTATCAGACAAGAGTGAGTGAATGACTTCCTCAAACGATATGCATTGATCCTTGCACTTCTACTTGGCCTCATTTGCTGAGCTGGGTATTTGGGCTGGATGCCCTTGCTATGGATCTCTTTTCCAAGCTACGCGATAGCCTTCCTATTGGGCTTCTTTTGTCCATCCATGTACACAAGCCGTGTAGACTCTTAACTAGATTCATAGCTGGTGGTCTATAATGAAAAAATGAAACCCTCTTCTTTTTTTGGTGTAAGGGAGGAACAGATGAAAATGTGATCATATATTAAACCAAATAAAAGCAATAGAAAGAAAGTTTGGAAGTTGCTATTGTAAGAAAACAATGTTTTACCAATGGCAGATGGCGTTTGCCATGGCGTTGCAGCCTATGGTGGAAGCATGGTGGCCATAATTAAAATATAATATACCCATAAACATAACAGAAAACAAACAAACTGACAACCTATATCAAAAACAATAAATTAAATTGACAAAAAGCAAATAATGTCATGATGAAGAACAAATTAAAATTAACCGAGAATGATAAAGAAAAAATTTGTTGTTCACGTGATAACTGAAAGGCAGAGCTTACAAAGAGAAGGATATGTTGCAAAATTGGAGAAAATGGAATTGAAAAAGTTAAAATAAAAAAATAAATGGATATTCTTGCATTTTGATCAATATTTTCTAACTGAAATTCAGTACATGTGAACTCTATATGTGTGGTAAAAGTACGCTAAATAATACAAATGATATTTTCATATAAACAATGAATGACAACATGGACTATATTAAATTGCTGGAACTTTTTTCAAATACCACCATCCTTGTATGTATGGCCAGCCGGTCCGTGAACCTTTTGTTGCATTTTGTAAAAAAAAAAAAACTATCCGTATTCAATAGCATTGTTGTTAAAATCACTGACTACTTTCTTCATTATTGACTTTTCACTATAACTGCTAACGGAAACTTGTAATTTTTTCATTTGCTAATTTTTATGCTGGAGGATATATATTTGAGGCCAGGTATCCTGATACCGAAATTGATGGTTGGCAGGTTCGCAATACGGGAAGTTGGATGGAAATTGGAAATAGTATCAGTCATTTTGGTATTGTAAGTGCCCAAGTTGTTTTTGTTCTGTTACTATTTGCCCTCACAAATACATACACAAAAAACATTCAATGTAATTCAGCAGTGCCAGCCACACGCAAGGCAAATTAGGTTTCATGAAAATGAGATGCATTGATTCCAAATGAGCCTTATAATCATGGATGACTCTACACATTCTTGGTGATGGCTTTGATGGTTTTATGACCAACCTGCTATTATGTTTCTACCCTGGCTAACCTTCATTGGGAATTTTCTGTCGCTAATCTTGATACGTCTGGTGCTGAAATTTTGGAACATTTAAGATTTCAATTTTAGCATTGATTCCCAAATATAGAATTCAAAAATGGGGTTGTGGGACACTGATGATGAAAGGCAAGGCTAGCAAACTTTGTGCCTCATTACAAAGAACATCCATATAAAGGGTTTTCTTTATGTACTGCATTTGAGTTGTATACAGCTTAAAAATGGGCTAGTGCATGTCCGGGTGATTTCCTTTCACTTGTTTTTCATGTCCAAACGCAACGGAATGGTATTTCTGTTTTATGTTGTGTATACACTAATCAATGTAATTTTGGCATGTTTTTACTGATTTATGAGTGAGTATTGTTAGTTTATATAATGAGGAATTACTTTATCTTTTTTTTTTTATTTGGTCAAATGAAAATTACTTTGTCTTGACTTGCTTAGATTTGAATATCAGAAATTAAAGAGGAGCATATTGATCCTTCAAGTTTGAGTACTTGTTAAAGTGTAAAACACAGCCTATCAAGGTAAATGGACCTTGTAAAAGTGTGTTCTGGTATGGAACATAGAATTAGGTTTTCTTGCCGGTTGAAATCCTTGTTTCTCTAATAGAGGGATTTACCAACAAAGTCGCTTTGATGTGAAATTAAGACGGCGTTGTATGCAAAGATTTTTATGATAACTTGGAATCCAAGAATGACACAATTGGTATGCTTTCATTGGTGTGGGTGATGTAACCTAAGTTATGAACTCCTATTATAATGGAATCTATAATTGAACTCCAGCAAGAGGATTTGTCCTCTCCTATATGCTCAGAGACCCTCTAATAATCTCATCATCCTTTATCAGAAGGACATTTTCAGATAACATTTTACTAGCACACTTTTCGTAGTGGATTATGTTTAATTATTATCAGAATTTTATAACTCCAACACTCTAATTGAACACAACCTTAGTTATATGAAATTTGTGTTTCAATACACAACCCTATCATACATCACCTCGACATTGTTTTCGTTTTGAAAGAAAAGGTAATATAACTTTAAAACATTTGTCTGTTATTTTGCATGTTTTTTTCTTCAATTGTATTGGATATCATTGGACTGACCAATCTAGTAATGATAAATATACTTCTAGGTTGACGAACTAGTAGTATTTTTTTTCTATTTTGACTTGGTTTCTTGGTTTTTTTTTTTCCTTTCTATTTTGTCTGTTGAATTGTCATGATATCATTTTAATTATTGAGGATTCCTTGATTGATTTTAAATTAGATATTGTTAAACAAGTTGAGGATGTTCATTTTGCAAAAAACTTTATTACTCGTAAGAAATTCATATCGAGATGATTTGTTGGATTGAGTTCATTGTTAGGATTTGCAATAATAACTACAAATTCTGATCGAGAAAAAAATGTGTTGTACTGGTTGTGAAAGGGGTGGTTTGTATAAAGAAACCAATAAGCAGTTGTAATGCAAAGACATGTGATTTAGAAAATGTGAATATCGATCCAGATTGTGTGGGTATTTTAGGTCTACCAATGTATTAGATCTTAATGTTGTGTATGAAAAGCATAGCCATAGTAAGACTCAAAGGTTAGAAGGTTATTGATGGCGTTTAAATGTGAAATAGAAGGAACTTGTCTATTATATGAACAAAAAAATGCGTCGTTAATTTTTTGTTGTTGTTGTAAAATAATAATTTTTAAAAAAATAATAAATTTTAAAATTTGTATCTGTTGGTAATCTAAAAGTTTGGACCTTTTGAAAGTTTGCATTTGTTTTATAAATTCAAAAATCACTTCTGAAAATAATCTAAACTTTTAAAATAAAAATTAGGAAAATATATTTTATTGAATTGAAATATGTTAACAATACATCAT
>NC_021162.2:43103735-43117781 GCF_000331145.2 Cicer arietinum | reverse complement strand
TATATATATATATATATATATATATATATATATATATATATAATACTAAGATAAATAAGGATAGTACTCGTATACAACCAAATCCTTATAATTAGTACGTCTATACAACTAAATCCCTATAATTGAGGGATATGTTTTAATAATAAAATAGAAAACATATTTTGACACTCTCTCTCTCAAGCTTGTGAATATGTGTTCTCCATTCCCAACATGGATACAATAAATTCTAAGTTGTTACTCAGCCCTTTAGTTAGAAGATATGCAAGATTTCTTTGGGAGGCGGCATGAATTGCAGGATATGCCACTATACATTTGTTCTTTGATTAAATGTTTGTCAACTTCAATATGCTTGGTATGTCATGCTACACTGGATTATGGGCTACGCTAATAGAAGATTTATCATCATAATAGAGTTTCATTGGTTCAAGTTTTATTTTCATGTCTTCCAAAATAATCTTCAACCATAGTAACTCGCATATCTCTTGTGACATTACCCGATATTCTGCTTCAACATTGGATTTAGACACCACACTTTGTTTCTTACTATTTCACGTCATAAGATTCCCACATAGGAAAGTACAATATCCTATGGTTGACCTTGTATCTATAAGTGACCCTTCATACTCAACATCAGTATAAGCTTCAAGACCCACATTTCCATTTTTTCTGCATAAAATTCCTCTTCTTGGTGTTTCTTTCAAATATTGCACGATTCTGAGTGCAACTTGCAAGTGTACCTCCTTTGGTTGGTGCATGAATGGACTAACTAGGCTTACCATAAAGGCAACATCAAGTAGTATGTGATAGATATACAAGTCTTCCAACTAATCTTTGCATCTAATATATTAGTCAATTGCAATGTCTTTTTATGTATTTCCCAACTTAATTCTCAATAAATACTTCAATTTTCCCATTGTTTTAATCTCAAACTCATTGGCTAGGTGTTGTACTAATTGTTGTTGCTCAATTTCACATTATAATATCGTCCACATATACCATTAATATTGTTACTCCCCCTGACTGAAAGTGTTTAATAAAGGTGGTATGATCTCTTTGGCTTTGGTTGAAGCCTGGACCTACCATGACTCTAGCAAACTTTCCAAACCATGCTTGTGGCGATCCTTTAAGCCCATATAGAGCCTTATTTAGCTTACAAACGGTGTTAGCAACAATATGTTCACTATATTCAGGGGGTAAGTTCATATAAATCTCTTCTTCTAGGTCTCCATAGAGGAAAGCATTTTTTACATCAAATTGGTACAAGTTCCAATTGTAATTAGTTGTTAATGATAATATCACCCTAAACGGTTTTCATTTTTGCAACCGAACATTGAGTAAATCTTATAGCTACCAACCTTACCTTGTACCTTTCAATAGACCCATCAAAACTTATACTCTATATATATACCCACTTGCATCCTACAAGTTTCTTTCCATTTGGTAGAGGGACCAAATCTCCAGTATTGTTCTTGTCCAATGCTTCCATTCCCAAGTCAATGGCTTGTTTCTATTTCCTGTCAAACAATGTTTCAAATAAAGAGGTAGGTATAGTGGTAGTGTCTAGGCTTGTGAGGAAGGCTTTATGGGTAGGTGAATATTGTTCAAAGCATAGGTAGTTGGATAGAGGGTAGAATGGCTTGTTGCATGTCCTAGTATTTGATTCATGTGGTGTGTTGGATTCTAATTCCTATGCATGGGGAGATTCATAGATGGAATTACTAGAGTTTAAAGCGTCGAGGAAAGTTACCTCATGTAAAGTCACATTGGACTCTTCAATGTGCATTGATTCAGAAATGACTTTTTTTCTTCTTGTATATACTATATTCTGCCCATATCTTACATTAGTGCAAGCATTTCCATCTTTCTCGTAATCAATTTCAGTTTCAACATTGTCCCTAGTAGTTTCAATTTCAATTTCTTCCCTTCTATTTTGAGTTTCAATTTTTGGTTCGAGAGTCAAATCGAAAAGTACAAGAGACTCATCTTTCTTACTTATATTCTCCCCTTAAAGATGAGTTTGATTGAGAAAATTTCTCTTGTTCATGGAAGGTGACATCTTGAGAGACAAAGCATTTATGGGATGGTGGATGATAACATTTGAAACCCTTTTGAGTGGAATAGTACCCAATAAATATATATTTTAAGGCTCTAGAATCAAGTTTTCCTCTACCATCACTTGGGATATGGATGGACGACACACACCCAAATATTCTAAGGGTAAGCTTACTTGAAGAGGATACATCAGAATAAAAATGAGGGTAGAGCCTCCATAGGAGTTTTGGAGGCAAGGACACTAAAAGGTAAATGACTTATGAGATATGATGTAGTTAAAATTGTCTCTCCCCAAAATTTCTTGGGAACTTTATTTTGAAATAACAATGCTTGGGTTTGATCTAACATATGTCCATTTTTGCTCTCAGCAACCCCATTTTATTGGGGAATTTTTACACATTATGACTCATGAATATTGCCCTCATTTTAAAAGAAAGAATTAAATTCATGCTTAAAGTAATCTTTGGCATTGTCAGACGTAATCCTCTTAATACTCACTTGTTTTTTTTTTTTTTTTTTTTATCATGGAGAAGAAATGTACAAACACATAACTGACTTTGGGTTTTTATCATAGTAAGTAAACTCAAGTAACGTGAGTACAAACATTAATAAAGGTTACTAACCAAGTGACACCTGATATATTTAGAACATTAGAGGGACCCCATACACCAGTATGAACTAAGCAGAATGTAGAAGTACTCATTTTGTTGCTAATTAGAAAAATGTACACATTTGTGTTTATCAAGCTCACACACCTCAAGTGAAGACTCTTTACATATAATTTCTTGAAGAGAAAAGGAAACGATTGCTTTATGACTCCGAATGAAGGATGACCAAAGCGAGAGTGGTACAAAATGACTTTGTCTTTGTTGGTCTTTATTGTTTTAAAAAGAAATGAATTGTTATTGCTGAGTAGATTTGGAGGAAGATTTTGGTTATCCAAGTAATAAAGACCATTCCACTCTCTAGCATTACCAATCGTTCTCCCCAAATTCTTGTCCTAAAAGACACAAGATTTGTTATAAAAAAAAAACATTACATGATAGGTCTTGTGTTAATTTTTGTATGGAATTAAGCTAGTTGTCAGTTTAGGAATATGAATGACATTTGTTAGAGTTATGGATGAGCTTATTTGAACATCTCCTTGACCTACTGTAGTTATAAGGGTACCATATGTTGTCAATATTTTTTTATTATTAGGGCAAAGTGAATAAGTGGAGAAGCGTGTAGGTAAGGGTGTCATGTGGTCGGTGGCTATAAAATCCAATATTCAATATTGGTTATAAGGTGTATCTAAAGCATTAAGTTCAAACGAAGATTGTTTTGTAGAGAACTAGTACCTATTGGTTTGTCCAACTTACTACAAAAGGATCTCATTTTCTAAATTTTATTTTTGATGAGTTGACTCAATCCTTCTTTGGTTTCTTCAACAACCATGATTAATATTTGTGATGGTGTCTTCATCAAGTGAACAAAAAATAACCGAAAAAACAGTAGTAAAATAGTACCAACAAGATGAAACTATATTTAGAATTCTCTAATAGCTATATTAATGTAGCAAAGTTTAATAACTTAATGTACCACTTGATCAAGTGATTGCAATGCTTGGATTTAATTCAAACCAATGCATCTGTTATGTTACCAAAAGTTACAATCATTTTCAAGAGTTGTTTTCTTTCACCAATTGTTATGAGTTTCTTTTTAAATAGAGTTGCTTTGGAGGCATAAAATTTAAGACCAAATTCGTTAAATGAGTCAAGTTTCTATCAAAAATATTTCTGAATCATTTCTTTTTTTTTCCTCTAGTGTACGAGAGTAAATGAAAAAAATTTATTCTGTAAAATATCATTGATCGATAGGTTTGATGTGAATGTGCAATTCACTCAAGGATTCTACAGTATCTTGAAAGGGGTTTGCCGATTAACCTATTTTCATCTAATATATATCGATTGAAGGGGAGAATCGAATCTAAAGCTTAGTGTGATATACACACTCTAAAATTTATTTGTGCAACCTTCATTATCATCAATTTCATCTTCTTCTTATTCAAAATTTGTTGCATACTCCCAACAAAAGATTCAACAACAATAGTAGTAAAAAGTCGCGATGTATAGTACTTGCATAAACAATGGCGTAATTAAATGTTCTCGCAATAACAATGTCACGATGAACAATATTTGCTAGAAAACATAACACACCAGTAGAGAAGGGTTTGTTTGATTGTTAACATGTATAATAATCCTACAATGAAGGCAACAAAGGATACACAATTTCTGCTATAAAGGCGGAAAACCACGGGAAACCGCCTACAAAGATGGCGGCTAGGGTTTATGCGGAAGCAAAACTCCAAAAATCAGAAGCTCTAATATTATCTCAAGAATCAGAAAAATATATTTTATTGAATTGAAATATGCCAACTCATATATATACAAGATTACAAAGATAAATAAGGAGAATATAATTAGTTCTCCTATACAACCAAATTCCTATAATTAATACTTCTATACAATGAAATCTCTATAATTGAAGGATATTTTTTAGGTTAAATTACATATGTGGTCCCTTAACTTAATTTCAGGTAATATTTTAGTCTTTTATCTTTTTTTTTTCCGAGTTGGTCCTTTATTTTAATTTTAAGTGACGATTTAATATTTTATGTTTTAAAATGTCAACAATGTTGTCCTTTTTTTTACAAAAATTCAAAAAAATCATCAAATTTTTCTAACAAAACCCATAAAATTCATTATCATCTTCAATAAAATACAAATTTAATCAAATTCATAACTTAAATCTTGAAATAAACTCATATTTTCATTCTCTATTTGATGTTGTTGGAGATGAAAATATGAGTGTATTTGAATATTCGAGTTATGGATCTGATAAAATTTGCATTATATTGAAGATGATTATTAATTTTATTGATTTTGGATGAAAATTTTGATGATTTTTGTATAAAAAATGATAACATTGTTGAAATTTTAAAATATAAAATATCAAATTGTAACTTAAAATTAAAATAAAGGACCAACTCGGAAAAAAAAAAGATAAATGACTAAAACGTTACCTGAAATTAAGTTAAGGGACCACATATGTAATTTAGCCTATTTTTTAATAACAAAACAAAAAAACAATTTGACAATAATATTTTATAAAAAAAAAAGTAATTTTTATAGTGACACGACAATTTCTTATTTTCTTAAAAATCTCTAAGAGATAATATCTAAATTATCTAATACCAAAATCAATTTTTTTTTTTAATATGTAACAATTGAGTACTATTAGATATGGCAACGGAACGGGGTGGAGACGGATTTTGCCTCCTCCACCCCTACACCCGACTAATTTGAGAAAACCCACATTCGTCTTCGTTTTATATCGAGTGTAAAATTTAAGCCCTCATCTCCGCCCAGAATGGAGTTTGGGTTTTTCCGCTCACATCCGCACCCATTAATATCTATATATAATTATAAATTTAAAAATCATATCTATTATAATTAATATAATAAAATAATTATTATTAGACAATAAATAAATTAAAAAATATTTTCCATAGAGATAAGATTATAATTTATAATATTTACAAAAATATTAAGTATATTCGATAAGTATATGTATAGAAAATTCAAAAATTACTATAATATTACTTGCGAGACAGATTCGGGTGCGGGTGCGGGGTGGATATCATCACCCCCAAATCCGTCCCCAAATTTTAATTTAGAAGAAAATCCGCACCCATATCCGCACCAAATCAAACGGGTTTTTCTCGCCCAAATCAAATGGGTTTGGGTGGGTACCCGTGTGAAAGGTTTTATGTTGCCATCCCTAATACTGTGTTAATGATTTTCACATAAAGTTCTCCATCCTTGAAAGGTTTTTCCATTGGACGATAATTTATGTTGAGCCACTGGATGTGTTTTCTCTTGTTTGAAACTACAGGGGACTACTAATTTCATATATCTTTTAACAGTGTTGGAAGATCTTGAAACTGATTTCTGTGAAGCCACTCAACTATGACTGTAGTTCAAGTGATGCAAAATTTTCAATAACATATAGTCGATAATACTTCAATCATATGCTTCCTTCATTTTTCTAAACAAAGGTTGTTAAAAAATTCATGTTTCTATCTTGTGATTGTCTTAATTGTCCTTCCTCAAGTGGTCAAAATCTCTTATGTCCATCAATATTTATCTTCTTTCCAGTACGAATTGCAGCTTCTAAGATTGAAAATTAGGCAACTATTGATTTATATATGTATAAAAACTTCATTGATAACCCTCCTCACAAAAGGTTAATCAAGGTAATTTGAGAGTGCCTAGTCCATACAATTTCCACTCATAGATCAAAAGAGCTGTATGATTTAAAGAACATTTTTTTTACATTTTGTTTTTTCTTTTCTTTTCAAGAGTAAGGTCTTTGTCCTCTAGTGTTGTTTTTACTTTTCTTTTTAATAAATTTTTAGCATAAAAAAAAATACATAAGAATGTCAAACACTTGTAATTAATTAATGTTCTAAGGAATACATTGTCTCCATTGAGATCCTCTCAATTTTTTTCAATTGGAACATATCAACCATCACACATGAGAGAGAAAAAGGGATAAAATTATAAAGAAAAAATGGAGATCGCGATGGTTAAGATGTTACAATTGAAAAAAATTGAAAGGATTCCAACGAAAAATCCATTAATTCCCTTTTATGTAGGTCAATTAGTAAAGATTCCATGCAAAATTATATACAGAAAAAAAATAATAGAAAACAGAGGAAATACATTCTCTCCATTGAAATCCTCTCAACTTTTTTCAATTGAAACATATCAACCATCACACATGAGAGAGAAAAAGAGATAAAATTATAAAGAAAAATGGAGATCGTGATGGTTAAGATGTTACAATTGAAAAAAAATTGAAATGGAGATCGTGATGCTTAAGATGTTACAATTGAAAAAAATTGAAAGAATTCCACCGAAAAATCCATTAATTTCCTTTTACTCACGTCAACTAGTAAAGATTCCATGCAAAATTATATAAAAAAAAAAATAATAATAGAAAACAGAGGTGTGAAACTACATCACATGCCTTTTGAGAAAAAACAATTTTTAGAATAGATAGATTAGCCACCCAAGATCAGTTTGTGTTGTTACATATAACAATTCATTTCTAGATAGTTACAACAAATGTTGTTTCCTTTGCCTAGAAAAGCTTTTCACATGAGGAAGGAATACAAATACACAATTTGAAACACTGTATATATACATATTATTTATAACAACAAAAATCACCATTTGTGCATTTACAGCTCACAATAGGATGGCAATTAGAAGAGCATTCAGAGAATGAATCCATTTTTGTTCCTGTAGACAATAGAAAATAAATCAGCAAAAGGAAAAATAGAAGATAACAGCATTAAACTTAATTATGGTTTAAATATAATTTTAATTTCTGCATTTATAGCATTTTTTTGTTTTAATCTCTGTAAATTTTTTTATTTGAATTTAATCTTTGTAAATTCAAAACGGTTGTATTCAACTAAAACAAAAAAACTTACAGGAACTAAAACAAAAAGCGTTCTAATTGCTGGGACTAAATCATATTTAAACCTTTTAAGTAATTTTCAATACTCTATTTATTCATTACAAGTATGACATTTTCCTCCTCATTTATCATTGCCATTGCAAGGACAGTAATTCTGTTCACTTACATTTTAAAATCTAAGTACTGTTCCACTGTGAGCTGTTTTGGACCACCAAACCAATCAATTAAAAATATATTTTCAATTTCCAATTTGAAAACTTGAAAGTTGTGTCCCACCGGCCAATCTGTTAAACATTATTGAAAATTAGTGTTAGTCAGTGTTTAACAACATATAATAACATGATTCAACATTTGCAACCATTCACATGATTAAAAAATTTAAATTGATTTCCAGGGAATTACCCATCATCTCTAAATGCTTGGAAAACAAGGCATTTCTGGCAAATTCGAATTCCTTGGACTTTTCATCAACCAATTTCAGCTGAAACATAAAGAAAGAGTGACCAAATTAAATCTCCAGTATTATTAGAGGAAAACCAAAATGGGTTTCTTTATGATTTTCCAATAAGTTGTGTTGATATAGGTAAAAGTAGTGATATTGTTATGGGTACAAGAACCTAAACGTGTGAATCGATGCAACTTCTACTCTCTCCGACCCTAATTATAAGATCCCATTGACACATTTGTTTGTTCCTAAATATAAGACCATTTGCAAGTTTCTATATACATTTATCACTTATTTTCCATATATACCCCTTATTAGTACTACCAAATTGTCATTGAATATTAAAAACTAACATTGAACGCATCTATACAAAGGGTACTTTTGTCATAGGATTTTGTAAATAGGGACAGAGGGAGTATATGACAAGCACTAGCACTACAACTATAATCAAATCCTGTCATCCATGAAATAACCAAGACCATTGAAAATGAAAGCCAGTTCATCCAGGAGAAAATTCAGTCCAGAAAATCACAATGGAATTTGTAATTTTTAATGACCCACTTTCAAACATTTTCACCAAGGCCCTTTCAAGTTCTTGTGTGGTGAAAATCATGGTGCATATGAGCATCACATTGAAGGGGAATTTGAGAAATCTTAACAGTATTTGAGGTAACACTATATATCTTAGAAGCTGATTTAGGTTTATATATCTGTATAATTAGGACTGTAATTAGTATCAATTATGAACACTATTTTATCCAAAGAATGTCTGTGGCTCATAAAAACATTTTCATCCTCAATGAAATGATTCATAGAATTCTATAATCACATTATACCTGTCTTCTAATAATTATCATTTTCTGCATCATTATATAAATTTTAATTCATGTCAGAATGTAAAAAAGGTAGCATGTCCACTAGGATGGCCTTCACCTACAAGCAAGGGATTACAAGTACAATCTGAGACATTAGGATCAAAATCCAACTTGGGAGTATTCATTCTAAAAATATCTAAAACTACACTGGGTTGCTAGTTGAAGCAGTGAAATTGTTTTCTTTTTCTGAAACATGGTGTCCATAACTAACTAGTATGTCAACGAAAAATCGCCAGAGATACAAAGTAGATAGAAGAACTTATAAAGGAAAAAAATTGAGGTAAGATTTTTTATACGAATCATATTAAATAGAATTATGGGGTGGGAGAGTAAAGGAGTGGAGTAATAAGGTAGTCTTGAGACAGGTTCAATCCCCACCTCCAGGCTCCAGCATATACCAACAAATTAACAATTAACATACTAACACTGGTCGCTTAAAATAAAAGGTCATATTCAATAGAATTCATTTTCTCACACACCTTTCCTGTAAGAGAAATTTTGGAGCAAGTAGGATTTTCTGGGTCTACATTGCCACAAGTCCCAAGAGGGTACTCACTGACTGTGAACGAAGCTCTTTCGTCTTTTAAAGCATTTCTTGCAGTTGGGTCAAGAGTAGTTAAGTAGAAGTATGGAATGCCACTGCCTTGGTTCGGTAGTCCATCACTATATGATACCACATTCCTGCATATAGATAAATTAACTACTTCAAATACTGAAAAATTAACAGGTTCATTGCAAATCTCACAAGGCAAGGGGGCCAATAAAAACATTCTGAGTGAGCCAATTCACTTCACTTCATTTGTTGCTATTTACTTATATTTTATACTATCAAATTGAGTTTTTGTTGTTTATATTCGAGACCAGTAAATGAATAAGAATGGTCATTATGCAGCAGAATCTTTCACCTAACATAAAGGAGTTGTACAATGATCAGATTCAATACATACTGCAGAAAAGCCTGAAGATATATCAAATAATAAAAGTAAGAAATGGTTACCCAAAGGGTGCTCCACCCAAATCAGTTGAGATAGTACTGCAAGGAAACAAATCAAAATGTTAGAGAACTAAGCAAAGATCTTGATAATAGATGTGGGCACATTCTCAATTAGAGCCTTGTTGACAACAAAGAGGTCGAAGTCTCATATAAAAGCTAAAAAACATTGTGAAAGTGAAAACTGTTGTTGACTAGAACAGAACATGACTATAAATAAATCAAGTAGTGAATCAGAAATGAAATGAAGTAGTTACTTTAAGACACCCCAGAAATTGAAAGAGAGTAACCAACGAGCAGTGGCAGCAGCATCGTTGGGGTCAGGTTTTGTTGAGATGGAGAGTACACGTCCTTGCACTTGCAATACAGAAGAAGAATCTATGGAACAAAGCAAGAACAATAACAACAAGATGAAAGGGGCAACACCAACACGGAAGAATTTCATTATCATCATCATAATCAACCCTAGGCCCACCATCTTTTTAGTATTCACGTTGAACACAGAACAAGTTAGAGTAATTTATTTGGGGCCAGAATTGTACCGATAATATTTTCATTTTTTTAAATAGGAACATTAATAAAACAAAAGAGTAAATTACTAAATGCCTGATTGGTTTCTCAAAATCAATTGTACAGCTATAAAATTGATTTTAATGTGTTTAGATGTTATTGAGGATAATTATTCTGCCATCAAGATTAATTATAATTTGAAATCAAAATTTGTATATTGTGAATTTAAATGTAAATTATTTTATATGTATTTCTCTTTTAACAAAATTTCATTTTAAAAAAAAAATTAAATATATATTTAGTCTCTATAAAATTTTATTATTTTGTTTGTAGTCTTTATTAAAAAATTTAGACCTCCAAAAAATTTCATTTTTATTTTTTATTTTTATTTTGTTTTTATTTTTATGATTTCTTTCAATATTTAGGACATAGTTAACAACAATTTTATAAAAAATGAACTTTAATTAAATTAACTCTCTCTCTTTTTCTATGTCTTAAACATTCACAAATTTTTCTTGCCTGTAATTTTTGTGGGCCATTCTTGAAGTTTCTTGACTGTGTCAAATAATTATTTGAAAATTCTAAGACACTCACTAATAAATTGTTTTCATATTTGAAATTTAACAAACTATCACTCACGAATAAATGTAATAATATATCGCAAGACACACAATATTATTTAATGCATGCTTAAATTAAATGTGAGATTGAAAACGTGAAAAGTACATAAACTATAAATCTAATGTTTCAAAGATAATATAAATTATATAAAATGAAAAAATATTATAGCTAAATCTATAACTTTAATAATAAAGAAATGCATATTTAAAATTGAATAAATCAATTCTACATTTAAAAAATATTAAAGATAAAAATTGCATATCTAAAATTGTAACACCTTACAAATAGTCTTATATTTCAATATATTTTGCATTAATTATATTAATCAACAATGTTTTCCTTTTTCTTTTGTGCTAAAACAAACTTAACTTATATATAATTACTCAAAAATATATTTATCTTTAAGTACATGAACAATTGAGTATATTCTATAATAAAATAAAATTAATATTACTTTTAAATTATATATTATTAATATTAAATTCTTCAGCGTAACGCACGTGTTAATATTTAATTATAATAATTGTAGGAATAAATTTATAAAAATATATAATACGTATTGCAAACAAATTTATTGTTCCAACTATTTTTCTTAATATCCGTGAGTTTTTTATTTTATTTTAAAACTCCTATAATAAGAGACAAAGAGAGTATATAATATTCATTCAAATCAATAATAACAAAATTCATTTAATCCATATCCTTTTTTGAAGATTTGATGTCTTCAATGTTTTTCACAAAAACTTGAAACTTAAGTCTTTTACCATTATCAGCGCAGAGGTGTAGACATTTATATCTTTTCTCTTCCCCATGTTCTCCAAATTCGAAGTCCAAAGTCTGAAAATAAATTATTGAATTGATGGTAAAATATATATATATATATATTAAGAAAATACGAATAAGAAAATATAAGAAAAATTATTTGTACATGAAATGTCAGGAATTCATATGTATATCTTAGTTTTAATTTTTTAATTTCAAAATGTCCCACTTTTTTAAAAAAAAAATACAGCATCGCTCTATTTTTTCATTTCCCATCCTGGGGATGCGATCTGGACATTATTTTTTTTTCTTTTTTCTTTTGTATTTATTATTAATTATATTTATTATTATTAAATAATTTAAAAATTCAAAATACTATTATGAAAAATAATAATAAATTTAATAATATTATAAATTTTAATAATAATAATAATAATAATAAAAAGAAAATTATATTAATAAAATAAAATAAAAATACATTAAATTAAAAGAAAAAAATACAATAAAAAAGAAAAAAATACTACAAATAAAAAAAAATACATCAAATTAAAATTAATTATTTTCATCTAAATGATCTCCAGTTCCACATCTACGCGGTCGTCGAACTCGTCTAGCCCTTTGAACAGCTTGAAGTTGTTGTGGTTGATCATCGTTATAATCTGTTTGTGGATTAGAACCACTACCACCTGCTTCCGTATAATTTTGAGTTTCGACATTATACATAGAATCAAAAATAGCATAAGCCGACTCAGGGGTTGTGCAATGGGTACCAAACAAATTATAGAAAATTCTGCTCTCGGTCAGATTAATGGGAGTTGGTATTTTTGGCACTAAAGGAATGTAGTATTGAGTCGGTATATATGCAGCTTCATGAAGATGTTGCGGTGATGATAAAGACGGTTTTTGATGCATGGTATTTTGTTGTGGGATTGATTGAGGCGTAGAGTGAACATCATGATATGTTGAAGGTTGCAAACGTGAATCATGCATGTATCTTTCCACAAATATGTATAATTTAGTATGATGTCTGAACCAATTCATATATTCGTTACTGCGACGTAAAACACCTTCGATGTACTAACCTTGGAATATGTAATTCCGACGTTCATTCCAATGTTGAATCTCATCTTTCCAAACCACACTCCAATTATCATCAATGCCACGTCTCATGTCGACCTCATGGTAGAGCGTCATATCTTCTGGAGGTTGCGAAATTTGTTGATGAAATCCGAATTGAAGTGCGACTCTATCTGCATGATGTTTTTCGACGATATGATAGCAGTGCAGATAGGTACATGCAGTCCAAATGTTGATCTCTTGTTCGGGTACCTCGTGTTGGAATCTGAGATACAGTCTCCAACGAAACTGGATGTTAAAAAAATAGGCTAAAGTAAATATTAAGAGATATAAAAAAATCTAAAAGTGTAACTACATGAAAATGAATATATTACTTCCTGAACCATCATATGATCGATTGTATTCCGATATCCTTCTATATTGTTGTGAGAAACTCTACTGAAATTTAAACCACCGGAATTAAATTTGTCGAATATATAAAAAATAAAAGTATAATAAAATTAGTAATACGGTAAATAATAAGTTTTAAAAAATAATAATATATAAAAATTATGTGCAATAGTTACCTTTGTGCAAGTGAAAATATCCATGCACTGAGTGCATCTGGAGCAACACAAGTCAAACAATACCATGCTCAGTTTTGCAACAACAATGCACATCCTCCCATCAACATTACGTCGGGTTCCGTAGCAATGCATAATTCTCTATACAGTGTTGCTAAAACTGCCGAATCCCAACTATAGTGGGATGCTTTATTTAAATCGCCTAGGATTGAAAGATATTTTGAATGTAGACGATTATTGGATTTATCTGGCATCAACAATCCTCCAATCATATGTAATATATATGCTCGACATGATGCTTGTTTTTCTACTTCGGATGCGTTTTCACCAACATTGTCAAAAGTATCTTTGAGCCATTTTATTTTAATAAAATTATCCTTTGTTGCTCCCTCAGGTGGGATAACTCCTAAATATTCTTGACAAACATCCACTACAAGAAAAACATTAATTTGTGGCCAATTTTACAAATATTTTGTGGCCGAAAAAAACCCTCACAAATTAGTGACCGAAAAAGCCCTCACAAATACAAAAATTGAAATTGGTCTTTATTTGTGGCTGAAAAAGCCCTCACAAAGGGTTAAAAATTTAGGTGGATTTTGTGGCTGGGGGGGGCCCCCCCAA
>NC_021162.2:43095586-43103688 GCF_000331145.2 Cicer arietinum | reverse complement strand
AATTTTTAAATTTTTTTGTGGGTTTTTTTTAGCCACAAAATACAAATTTTGTGAGGGTAAAGGCAGCCACAAATACTTGAAGTGACGTTGCAGTTTGTGGCTGCAAAGCCGCCACAAAAGCCTGACATGTTGCATTTTGTGGCTGCAAAGGCCGCCACAAAGGAATAAAGAGACGTTAGCTTTTCTGGCCGTCCAGACCGCCACAAATCCATGCCTTTTTGACCGTTTTGGCCGCCACAAATGACACATAGTCGTTGCTTATTGTGGCTGCTTTGGCCGCCACAAAGGATCAACCCAATCCTATATATATTACTTCACTCCTCTTATCATTTTTCATTTCTAACTTCTCTCTAAACCCTCCTTCTAACTATTCTCTCCACCTTCTCTCTACAAAAAATATTCATCCAACCTTGATTCAATTTTGGTAAGTTTATATTATATTATATATGTAGTTTTTTATTTTTATTTTTTTATTTGAAGTTATTTATGTAATTAATATTATTGAATTTTTATTTTGACAATGGTTGTTAATTACTTCGAAGAGTTGTAAGCTCCGTACGTGAAAGCTTCAAGTTAGACGCTACTCGGCATCAGGTTAGTATTTTATATATTTTAAATTTAGATTAGTAAATATATATGTGATATTATAAGAGTTGTAAGCTCCGTACGTGAAAGCTTAAAGTCAGACGCTACTCGGCCTCAAATTAATATTTTATATATTTTAAATTTAGATTAGTAAATATATATGTGATATTATAATTATATTTATATTATTTTTAAAATATAGATTAGTAATATATATGTGTGTGTGTGTGTGTTATATTATAGATTTATTTAAAAAAAAATAGGAATTATGTTGTTTACATAATATATGATAAATAAAAGTTTCAAACACATGTAAAACATATTGATTTTAATATAACTATTTTATTATTAAAATTATGATATTATTATTTTTTGTTATAATTAAGTCTTGATACATATTAATATAGTTTATTGATTGTTAGTCTTGATATTTTTTGTTAGTCTTGATTATTAAAAAAACATCATTTAAAATTTTATTTCGGTTTATATATATAATTATATAGTCTTGATAATAATTTATTATATTGTTTGCAAATTAATTAATACTCCCCTAATTGACATATATAATAAAACTTATTGATTTTAATATAACTATTTTTTAAAAAAATATTATTAAAATTGATGATATTAATTATTATTTTTTGTTATAAGTCTTGATACACACGCACACACACACACATATATATATAAATTTATATTAATATTAATTTATTATATATAATATTATAATACAGTATTAATTTTGAATTTACAAAATTAATTTTTTAATATACGTAAGATTTTGTGGCGGCCTAAGCCCTCACAAAATATTTAATTTTTAATCTGGATGATACTTTGCAGCGGCCTAAACCCTCACAAAGGAGGGAGTTTGTGGCGACCTGTGCCCTCACAAAGGCAGGATTTTGTGGCTGCAAAGGCCCTCACAAATGGCAACGTATTTTTCAAACTTTGTGGCTGCAAAGGCTCTCACAAATGTTTGTGACCTACTTTGTGGCGGCCTAAACCCTCACAAAGGGGGGATTTTGTGGCGGCCTGGGCCCTCACAAAGGCTGAACTTTTTAAAATCAGTTTGTCCTTTGTGGCGGCCTGTGCCCTCACAAAGTGAGGCATTTGTGGCAGCATATGCCCTCACAAAGGCAGGATTTTGTGGCTGCAAAGGCCCTCACAAAAGGCAACGTATTTTTCAAACTTTGTGGCCGTTTTGGCCGCCACAAATGTTTGTGACCAGCTTATTTGTGGTTGCCTAAGGCCGCCACAAATAGCCCATTTATGGCTGTTTTTTGGCCTTTGTGAGGGCCAAAAGCCCTCACAAAATACATGTTTTCTTGTTGTGATCTTTAACATTCACAAAATTTGAACCGCTAACAGGAAAACCAGACACATTTAATCCTAAAATATAATATACGTCTTCTAAAGTTATTATGCACTCACCTATTGGGAGATGAAAAGTATGAGTTTCTGGTCTCCATCTTTCAACCATAGCAGTAATCAAACCGACATCGATCTTGTAGTTTCCAAGTTTGATCACTTCACCAAATCCAGCTTGTTGCAAATACGTTAATATGGTTTCGTTCGGTTTTTTGTTGACATGACCATGACATTTTAGTTTATCTTTCCAGGGAATCTGAAATGAATAATATATAAAATACTACGCTAATATATTTGACACTAATAATATATAAAATATTACGTTAATATAAAATAATATTCAATATATATGACACTAATATAAAATACTTACAAATGCGTTAATGTATTGAATTTCAGCTCTATGATTTTTAGATAATTCCATGAGTAAAGTTGAAGAAAGTATGTTTGAGAAGTTGGAGATAATGATTTTTAGATTAAGATGGAGGAAGTGTGTTTAATAATGTTGGTATGGAGTGTTTATATAGGAAATCGCAGGGCCAACTAGCGATCCACACCTTCAGCCAACCTAGTGGGAGGTCGCATCCCCAGGTCGCGAACCCTGTGGGAGGTTGCATCCCCATGTAGGGAACCCTGTGGGAGGTCGCATCCCCAGGTAGCAAACCCTGTGGGAGGTTGCATCCCCGAGTTGTGAACCATTGATGATGAATCACAGCCGCTCATTT
Source organism: Cicer arietinum (assembly GCF_000331145.2). NCBI lineage: Eukaryota > Viridiplantae > Streptophyta > Magnoliopsida > Fabales > Fabaceae > Cicer > Cicer arietinum. Next base: position 43,101,010 of record NC_021162.2, on the reverse strand, counting down.
CATTTAATCGATGACTGTGAATCCTTGTTACAAGTAAATGTGTGGATCCTTGTTACAAGTAAAGTGTGGATCATTGTTCAAATTAATCTTGACCATCCAAATTAATTTATCAACGGTTATGGATTGTTTAGTAGAAAAATATGATTCCTCCTAATTTTCGTTGGACCAATCAAATTGATCTATTCAATCTTTAATCTTGACCATCTAAATTAATTTATCAACGGTTGTAGTTTAGTAGAAACATATGAATCCTCCTAATTTTAGTTGGACCAATCAAATTGATCTATTCAATCTTTAATCTTGACAATCCAAATTAATTTATCAACGGTTGTGGATGGTTTAGTAGAAAAATATGAATCCTACTAACTTCTATAAATAGAAAACTAGATCACACTATATCACCACACTTTTTATCTCATCATACATTCTAACATTTCATACTTAATCAATTACATAATCATGCCTACCCAACAAGTCATTTGTATTGTTTATTACAATGGTTCAATTGTCGATGGAGTTGAAAGGAAAACATTTGTAAGTGATTACAAAAAGACGTTCAAAGTACATTATAGCAGCAACCTTGCTCGTCTAAAGAATGTCATTAAGAAAAAGTTACAGTTCGACGACAAAGTGACGATAACTGATATAGTTTATCGACACCTTGTCTTCTTTGGTGAAAATACAACCAGATTTGAATTGATGAAGGTTTGCGATGACGAAGATGTTCAACTCATGTTTGATGTTTATGCACAATGGTCACAACTCGGCACTATCGAGTTATACATTACATTTGAAAGTGGTCCTACTTCAACAAACCAACCATCAACCTCAAACATGCATAATCCCAACTACATCCCATCATTCGATCAAAACACCCCTTATCAACCCGACTACATTCCATTTTACGATCAAAACACCCCTTATCAACCCGACATATATTCTCCATCACAACACTATGAACCATAATCTAGCCAAAATGAACAAACTCAACATGTCCATGATGTTTCCCAAGTATTCCATCACGAATCTCTCCCAACAAGTCCACAATGTGATCTTCCGCTTAGTGTCCATTATAATATCAATGAGGAAGAATTAGGTGATTATAGTGAAGATGATGAAACATACTTCGATGAATCATCTTGTGATTCTGACGATGATGATGCTAATGAAGATATGGAAGCAGAAGATCAACTTATCCTACATGTATTCGATCCACCATTCCACATGAAGAACATCAATTTAGACACCGCAAACCAACCAACTGAATTTGATCACATGTTCATTGACGAAGTCCCAATTTTAGGTGGAACTCTTGCAGTTGGAATGAAGTTTCAGAACAAGGATGAATGTGTACATGCAATCAAGCGTTATCATCTAAAACAATCATTGAATTTTGTGGTGCAAAAATCAGATTTAGAAAGATACGTTATTAATTGTTCACATCCAAATTGTTTGTTTAGATGCAAAACTTCAAAACACAAAAAAAAGTGAATTGTGGGTGATTGGGAAATTGAATGCGTCTCATACATGCACAAATTCTGCACTATCACAAGATCATACAAAGCTGAATTCTAACATGATATGTGCAAGCATAATGCAAGTTATGAGGATGGACCATTCAATTAAAGTGAAGGTCATTATTGCTCAGATTCAGGCTTTGCATAACTACACAGTTAGTTATAGAAAGGCTTGGTTGAGAAAAAATAAGGCGATCGAATAAATTTATGGCAATTGGGAAGAGTCTTACAATCAACTTCCACAATGGTTATTAGTTATGAAAATGTTTGCTCCAGGAACCATTATTGAAATGGAAACAATCTCAACTTATCATGAACATGGTTTGATAAATGGGATGACAATCTTTCATAGACTATTTTGGGTTTACATTCCATGCATATCTGCGTTTAAATTTTGCAAACCAATTGTACAAGTTGATGGGACTTGGTTATACGACAAGTATAAGGGAACTCTATTGGTAGCAGTTGCACAGGATGAGAACGAAAATATCATTCCTATTGCTTATGCTCTTGTGGAAGGTGAGATAAAAGAGGCTTGGATTTTTTTTTTGGAGAAATTTGGGATCACACGTCACTCCACAAGCTAACATTTATTTGATTTTAGATAGATACGAATCTATCAAGAGTGCTTATAGTAATCCGAATAATGGGTGACAACATCCTCCGTCAAAGCATGTGTTCTGTGTTCGACATATTTCACAAAATTTTGCAAGGGAATTTAAGGATAATGTTTTGAAGAAAAAAATTATTTCTATGGATAATAATTTAATTCTTACTTCTTATCACTAATGAAAAATTAAATTATTAAGTTTTATAATTAGTGTAATAATGTATTGTCTATTGTTTCAATACAGTTACTCAACCAACGAGTCTACATATCAATATTACCGCAGAGAAATTGGCATCGTAAACCCAAAAACTTTGAAATGGTTAGACAACATAAAGTTTCTGGGGTCGCATCCTGAGTTGTGCGGTCAAGATTTAATTATCTGATTATAAAATTTCTCTATATGTATATTAAATTATAATAGCATTGAACATGATACTATTTAGAATTATTATTAAGAATGATAATATAAAATGGATTATCTAACTATGAAGCACGTGCTCTGCAGAATCAAGTGACTATATGATTAGATGTGAGTTAATAATAAATTGATTTGAAGCATTTTTGAATGAGAGAATCCAAGATATGTTTCATTATCTCGGAAATGTTGGATAGACTATAGGACAAAATTAGCCTGTCTTATTAGTTCACATAGACAAATAATATTCTACCAATTCACCAATATAGTTAGCAATGTATCGTCAAACTGCTTCAATCATGAACTGCAATGGAATTTATAAGCTACGACCCAAAACTGTTCCTCTAGAAGTTTCTGTTGTTTGACAAATCATACTCAACCAATTCACTAATCTAGTTAGCTATGTGTTGTCAAACCAATTTAATCATTCCAATGAGAGGTTATAAGCCAAAACCCAAAACTCCACATGATTATGGAAAACACTATCTATCTAAAGAGGGCTTCAACATGCACTTTTCAAATTATCAACATGTGACTATCAAAGGTCCATAATCAACCTTGAAGTGCTTGCAAGCTCTAGTCTATGGAAGAACTGAAATAAAAAGATTATTGATGTTGTCTCCTTAATCATTATCTAAACAATAAAATTTAAAGTGGATACTAACTTATAAAAAATTATAACACACTGTTATTAGTTGGTTTATTAATGTCTATTTAGCTGCCCAAATTAATACGATTTCGAAATTAAAATTTAAAATGTGTTGACATATTTTTTAAATTAAATAAATAATTTAAAATGTGTTTAAAAAGATTTAAATAATGTGTTGAAAGACTTCATAAAATGATTAATTCTATAATGCACAAGTGAAATTAGACTTACCCGAAACACAAGTTTATTTTCACCATTAAATCGCATAAAATATTATGAAACTTAGTAGTTTAATGGTAGAAAATAAATGTGTGCATGGTACAAGATTATCTTGTTTACATTATTACACAAAGCCTGTAATTAAATGTGCAATGAACTGAAATTGCACATTTTTTTCGTTTTTCTATTCTTGTTTCTTTTTCTAGGACTAAAAAACTAAGTGACCGTGACCTTTTCCCAATATGAATTTCAGCATTAACATCATCTACAATGGATCCTACATCTACACATTATTCATTTAATAATTTTTTAATACCAGTGCTTAATAAACACCCAAATTTTCCAACTCAATATCACAAAATAATTACTAAATGAATTTCACTAATAACTTCATTGTATCACTATATTTCAACGATATACATTTATTTGAATACAATTTATTGTGTAGGTCCTGCAAAAAGCAAAGAAAGTGAAAGGGTACTTTTATAATCACCCTTCTCTATAAACACCATGAAATTGTTCATCACAATGGTACTAATCCCATAATACCAAGTAATACACTGAATCTTGTTTTCCCTACTGAAACCTTTACTATTAATCTTGTATAGGCCACAATCTAAAAGAGATGAACTATGATACAAAAGAAAATGTTGTGAACGCAACCTAGGCTTTGCTACAATATAAATACAAAGATGACAAAATCTGAGCCTGAAATTTTCATGCATATGACCCCTTTGAAGCAGCAAAATTCTACTGTGATAATTCAATTGCCATCGAAATACATTATTCATATAACAGTTAATGCTTTTCAATCAGATCTCTCTAGCTCCCGAAATTTTTTATCCCATTCGTTAGCTTCAAAATCTTGCTCAAGAAAGTCTTTGTCAGTACTATACACAATTTGATCCTGCCCTATGACCGTCTTCTGGGCCATATCGCGAGCATTGTAAAGCTGAAAACATAAACAACTGTCTCAGAGAAAGCATATAAAAACATAGCCGAACTGTACGGTATATGGCAGGGATGCATACTTGATGTGATCAAGTAACAAGCAATCATCCAAAATATTATGTACATGAGATGGAATTCTTTAATATAGTGAGATGTATAATTCGTTGAAGAAATCATTTCCAAAATTCATTTACATAATTACATGCTCGTTTGAAGGAATGCCCCCCTCACGCCTAGGCTCTATGGGCTTGGAGCGTGGACGGTGAAGGAAACCAAACAATGGATTTAGGATATGCTCTGATACCATCTTAGAGTCCGAATTTAAGGCCTAACTCAACTCCACAAACTAACATTTAAAGTGAGTGATGCTCACCAGACTTACAAGCATTACTTAGCTATATCTCTAGATGATGTGAGACTAAACCCACCCTCTCACACCCAGGCCCAAAGTTTCCTTTATATCCTTTAAAGGAATACAAAATTATATTTTCATCCATGCAAATATACCACTTTTCGCCGGTTCCTGTAAAATACTTGGTTATTTTTAATCCTTTATACATACCATTTTTTACTTTTATTGTTTTCTTTTTCATGTAATATTTGTTTATGCTGGAATTGTTCCTTATATATAAGGACCCTATTAATTTTAGATCCTCATATATGGACTAAATAGAAGGACTAAAATCAATATGACCCAGAGAGAGGCAAACTCCAACATGAATAAATATTATAAATTTATTACAAGGATTAGAATAAAACAACAATGATCAAAGAAAAATATTATAGGGACTAAAAGAAAAGGAGGTATATTTATCAAAAGACATTTAAATTTTAAAAGAATATTCACTTCAACTTTATAGTAAAGAACATATTATGGAGACAATGCTATCCATAGTATCTAGTAAAGACGAAAGTTTTGTAAATCAAGCTCATAATTTTCTTAATTTCACAATTTCACAGGGAAAATAGACAAACATACCTTCTGCGTCAATGAAATGTCAGGCAATTCAAGTACTCGTGCACACTGCTGCCTAGCTTTGTTTCTCTTTTCAATGTCGGCATT
>NC_021162.2:43045090-43095489 GCF_000331145.2 Cicer arietinum | reverse complement strand
CATTCCTTTTCCGAATAAAAAACCATCGAACCAAAGGAATTGCAAAGAAGGAACCAGCATAAATCTGCATGTTATTATCATTCAGTATATATAGACAGCAAAGTGTGATAATAACAAATAACAAGGATTCACCTCCTTATACAAAATATTTTATCGGGACTCCAATTAGATAAACTTCTCAAGAAGCACTTAAGGAAAAAATAATCACTAAAAGAATCTTGCAATAAAAGCACAATTTTTAAACTTTTGTATACTGGAATTATTGTTTAAAAGCCCTGTTTAACTTCTCAACAAATATCTATAAGCTTGTAAGACTTTTTCTTAAGTGAGAACATGATCTTGTTTTAACTTGAGAAGCTCCTATGAAGTAGAAGTAAATCTAAACTGGGCCGTGGTGCAGGATAACGCAGAACGGTTGCCAAAGTATAAACATATCAAGATGCAAGGCAAGGAAGCATCAATTAATTATATGTTTATCAATGCTCTTTTATTGAATCACTCTATTATTCAATCCCCATCAATTCTGTTCCCTCCCTCCCACTATTATATGCTACGTCTTAAGAAAGATACACACAAGAGAAAGATAGGAGAAAAAATAGAAATTTAGTTAAGATCATAATTGGATAATTCAAATCTTAATCTAATCAAATCTAATTCAAAAATTCAAACCATTATTGCTGACAAGCTTTTACACAGAAGAAAACAAGAGACTAGGTAAATTTTGTGTCTAAATACTAGAAAGTGACTAGTATACTCACTCCCATCTTAATTATAAGCAAAGTAACTAAACTCAGGCTTATTAAGAAATTTAGTTAAGTGTAATTAATCTTCTTCTCTCATACCACAAAGAGACTATTGCTGAAGGGTATTGGAAAATAAAGTTTTAGTTAAATAAAGGTATTCTAGAAGTTACAACATTAATTGAGACCGGAGGGAATATAGACTATATAAAGAACCATAGGTACCCCTAATTACAATAATTATATGATACTATATAACATACAGTTACCCTATTTAGATTCTAACATCAAATTCTATAAATAAGCAGCAGAATCCTATATTAAAATGGTCCTTCAAAAGAATAGTTTTCAATTCCTTTTCAATATTGAACAACTTTATTGTCTGGAAATGAAACTATTTGTCATACCTGAAGAAGAGGAAATATGTCGGCTACAAATTTAATGAAGCTACCAGGTCTAATTGCCATATCGCTTCTGATCAATGAAAAGCAAAAGTGAGCATACTGAAATAAAACAGTATAAGAGAAAAATTAACTAATAAGTCGTGTGAAGAGCATACTTCAACATGGTTCCGAGAACAATAACTCCAAAGAGATTAAGGCCGCCCAGACCAATCACCATTGCTCTCTCTGATGAGGAAGTTTTACTGAAAGAACATTGACCCATGTTACCGTTAAATAACCAGATAGAAATAACGAACAATAGGTATGAAAAAAATAGAATAGAGAACCTGAATTGCCAACTTCTCTCCTTGAAAAACTTCTCAACTCCTCCAATCCAATCTGCCCATTTTCTCCCAACATATTCTTTTCTCTTACTCTTTTGAGAAGCTGTCCTCTGAAGAGATGGAAACCTATATAGAATATTTCCCTGCATAACAAGCAATCTGCGAGTATAAATCAAAACAGGATAAAAAAAGGAAAAAAATCATTCTCAGCAGAAACCAAAATACATTATATTTTGTACGAGTTACAAAAGGTATACTACTTAAGAGCTAGAAATTAATAATTTAAGTAAAAACAAAATAATTATTAACAATTGTCTGTTGCTTCCTTAAAGTTATTTTGTAATTGGTGCCAAAGAGGGGTCAACAAGGAGCACTTTTAATAACTGTTGAAAATATATTTATATTTATTACATATCATGTAAATAGGGATAATATCTCCCATATTTATTTTTGTATTTATTGTCTTAAGCCTATATAAAACAGACTCCGTTGTGTAGTTCAGACACACGGTTTCACCATATGTCTCTCTCATTTTCTCTTATTCAACATGGTATCTAGAGCCTATTAAGAGAGACAACCCTATACGGTAATTACCCCGGGACCCACTGTCCTTCGGTGAGATTTTTTTTTCGGTAAACCGTGTCTCAATTCCGGTTTACCCTTCTTTGCCGTTTTTTCGTTCATTTTTTCCTCCACTGTTCATCGCGCGACACTGTTCATCGCGCAACACTGTTCATCGGAAAAAAAAAAAAAAAAAAAAAAAACAAATTTCCCCCCCCCTTTCGCGGGGGGTTTTTTGTGCATCTGATCACATTACTGGTAATAAGACTCTTTTCTCCCCTCTCAACATCTGGTTATTTACCTAGGATAGTCTCAGCCAATGGTTCCCAAACACAGTCTCAAGGGATTGGCACTGTCCAAATCCTCCCTACTCTGTTAGTTAAATCTGTCCTTTATGTGCCTGGATGCCCATTTAATTTAATTTCTATCAGTCGATTGACTCGTTCTCATGACTGTGTTGTCACATTTACTAATTGCAATGTTACTTTGCAAGACCGAATATCAGGACGACAAATTGGTGTCGGATGTGAGTCTAATGGTCTTTATTATCTCTCAAACCCATCAACAGCGTGCCCTACCACATATTCTCCTCTTACTATACATGCTCAGTTAGGTCATCCGAGTCTTCCCAAACTTCAACAATTAGTACCTAATCTAACCAAAATATCTAGCTTAAATTGTGAGTCGTGTCAATTAGGGAAACACACTCGTAGTCATTTCACTGATCGAGCTAATAAACGAGCTTCCTCCCCATTTGCTTTAGTTCACTCAGATGTTTGGGGTCCCTCTCGTACTATTTCCACACTTGAGTCTAGATATTTTGTTACCTTTATCGATGATTTTTCCCGTTGTACGTGGTTATTTTTAATGAAAAATAGGTCTGAATTATTTTCTATTTTTGAACAATTTTATAAGGAAATTAAAACTCAATTTGGTGTATCCATTCGCACTTTGCGCAGTGATAATGCCCGTGAATATTTGTCCCATCAATTTCAAAATTTTATGACCTCTAACGGCATTCTTCATCAAACATCTTGTGCTCATACACCTCAACAAAATGGGGTAGCCGAACGCAAAAATCGGCACCTTATTGAAACCACTCGTACTCTCCTTCTTCATGGTAATGTACCATCTCGCTTTTGGGGCGATGCTGTTCTAACGGCGTGCTATCTTATAAATCGCATGCCTTCGTCTGCTCTTGATAACAAAGTCCCTCACTCGATCCTCTTTCCTGGTACCCCTCTTCACTCACTTCCTCCTCGGGTCTTCGGATCTACATGTTTTGTCCACAATCTCACTCCTGGTCTTGACAAACTTTCAGCTCGATCATTAAAATGTGTCTTTCTGGGTTATCATCGGTCCCAAAAAGGTTATCGTTGTTATTCTCCTACTCTTCGACGATATCTCATATCGGTTGATGTCACATTTTTTGAGTCTGTTACATACTATGAGTCGCTTCCTGATCCTTTGTCTGCAACTATTCCTCTGGACCTACCAAAGTCTATTTCACCTTCTCTTTTACCATTAGAGCCTATTACGTATGCCCCACCTGAGACACCTCCTGTGGCCCCTCCCACTGTCCCACTTGAGACTCCTCTTGTTGATCCTCCAACTGTACAACCTCTTCAGACATATCGTCGTCGTCAACCACCATCGGTTGTACATGTCCCTACACCTGTTCTTGATACCGAGGTCACTCCAGACGCTCCTTCACCGCCACCTCCTTCTTTATCGGATCCGACCCTTGATATTCCTATTGCTATTCGTAAAGGTATACGTCCTACTCGTAACCCATCCCCTCATTACATTGGCTTGAGTTACCATCGTCTTTCTCCTTTGCATTATACTTGTTTGTCTTCCCTGTCTTCTGTTTCTATTCCTAAATCTCCAGGTGAAGCTTTATCTCACCCAGAGTGGAGACAAGCAATGATTGACGAGATGTGTGCACTTCAGAGTAGTGGTACATGGGAATTGGTTCCTTTACCGTCGGGAAAGTCTTTAGTAGGATGTCGTTGGCTTTATACGGTGAAAGTTGGTCCTGATGGTAAGATTGATCGTTTTAAAGCTCGTTTGGTAGCAAAAGGGTACACTCAAGTTTTTGGCCTCGATTACAGTGATACTTTCTCCCCTGTGGCTAAGATGGCCTCTGTTAGACTACTCCTCTCTATTGCAGCCATCAGACATTGGTCTCTACATCAACTTGACATTAAAAATGCTTTTTTGCATGGTGACCTTGAAGAAGAAGTGTATATGGAGCAACCACCTGGGTTTGTTGCTCAGGGGGAGTCCTCTACCATGGTTTGTCGACTTCAGAGGTCTCTCTATGGTCTTAAACAGTCTCCTCGAGCTTGGTTTGGTAGATTTAGCACAGTAGTGCAACAATTTGGCATGATTCGAAGTGAAGCTGATCATTCTCTTTTTTATCGTCACTCAACCCAAGGGTGCATTTACTTGATTGTCTATGTAGATGATATTGTCATAACTGGTAGTGATCAACAGGGCATACTCCAATTGAAACAACATTTATCTCATCAGTTTCAAACTAAAGATCTTGGCAAGCTCCGCTACTTCTTGGGTATTGAGGTAGCCCAATCTAAGGACGGCTTAGTAATTTCACAAAGAAAATATGCTATGGATATTCTTGAAGAGACAGGTTTGTTGAATGCCAAACCGGTTGACACTCCTATGGATCCAAACGTCAAACTTCTACCTAATCATGGGGAGCCATTTTTAGATTCAGGGAGATACAGAAGATTGGTTGGTAAATTAAACTACCTCACAGTCACCCGTCCAGACATTTCTTTTGCAGTCAGTGTGGTAAGTCAATTCTTAAATTCTCCTTGTCAAGAACACTGGGATGCTGTGATACGAATCTTGAAATACATTAAAGGTGCTCCAGGAAAAGGTCTAATTTATGAAAACAGAGGACATACTCAGATAGTTGGTTATTCAGATGCCGATTGGGCAGGCTCACCCATTGATTGGCGATCTACTTCTGGGTATTGTGTACTTGTTGGAGGAAACTTAATATCTTGGAAGAGTAAGAAACAAAGTGTAGTTGCAAGATCTAGCGCTGAAGCTGAATACAGGGCTATGGCATTAGTGACTTGTGAGCTCAGTTGGTTGAAACAGTTACTCAAAGAGCTTCAATTTGAAGAGGCAACACAAATGACATTAATATGTGATAATCAAGCAGCATTGCACATTGCCTCTAATCCAGTTTTTCATGAGAGGACCAAGCATATTGAGATAGATTGTCACTTTGTAAGGGAGAAGATCGAATCAGGCGACATCACCACTAGTTTTGTTAATTCCAATGATCAATTGGCAGATGTATTCACTAAGTCTCTGAGAGGTCCTCGAATCAGTTATATATGTAACAAGCTTGGTGCATATGATTTATATGCTCCAGCTTGAGGGGGAGTGTTGAAAATATATTTATATTTATTACATATCATGTAAATAGGGATAATATCTCCCATATTTATTTTTGTATTTATTGCCTTGAGCCTATATAAAACAGACTCCGTTGTGTAGTTCAGACACACGGTTTCACCATATGTCTCTCTCATTTTCTCTTATTCAACAATAACAAATATAAAAATGATCCACTTGTAATCACCATTAGAGAGACAAATGAAAAGTACGAGTTATAGTGTTTTAATTCATTACATTGTCTCATTTATAAAAAAAATGATTACATTGTCTCAATATACCTCTTCATCAACTTCAGGCTGACCATCAAACCGTAAAAGCACAGGTAACATGTAGGATTCATCATCCTTGAAACATCCAAAGATAAAATGTTAAAAAGTTGGACAATAAAGTAAGAGAAGTATTCATTAGCAAGAATACAATATAAAAATGGAAATTCAGTAGCAATAAGTCTCAAGACACCTATTGACAACCTCAGGTTGGCCATCTGTTTGTGGATGATAGGTTAACTGATTTGAGTTTGGTTCCTGCCAACTTGAATAACTCAGTCCAAAAATGACTCAGAAATCAGAAAAATCCTCTTTATTTGAAACTGTGGTAGTGGAGAAACCATGCAACCTGACAATCTCTTTGAGCAATAATTTTGCTATTGCGTTGGTTGTAAACGGATGACTAAGGAATTAAATGGGCATATTTAGTGAATCTGTCAGCCACAACAAAATAACATCTTTACCCTGACTTTTGGGATGTCCTTCCACAAAGTCTACAGATATACCTTCGATACCTAAGTAGGCAGTGCTTGTAAAATTCCTGCAGGAGATCAAGTTTGGGACTTGTTCTGTCTGCAAATCTTACAAGAAGCCACAAATTCCTAGATGACCTTTTTCAGGCCTCCCAATATACTAATGCTAGGGAGAAACCTAAATTTGTGAATATTGTAAGTTATGAAGAAACCTAAATGACCACCCACGATTGTACTGTGATATTCATTTAGCAATGTAGGAATTTTAGATGATCCTCTTGGTAATACTGACTTGTCTATGTATAACAGCTTTCTGTTTTGGAAAGTATATCCTAGATGAGCATCATAATTTTTCAAAAAGGCATCCATAATTCCCTGTAATTTGCCATTCAATTGAACTTCTTCCCACTCTTCTAATTTAGAAAAATGAGCCATAGAGATAGCTGCATATGTCATTCTTCGGGATATGGCATCAACAGCTCTATTGTCACACTTGGTCTGTATTTGATTTCAAAATTAAAGCCCATCAATTTTTAGATCCATTTAAACTGCTCCTCCCAATACCCTCCGATCTGTGAGAAAGTAGATAGTGCATTTAGTGAACCCAAATGGCATCATTACAAATTCAGTGTCCTTCATGCGTTCTAAAAGCTGTTTTGGGAATGTCTTCCTTTCATTCTTATTTGTTGATACCCAAATTTCAAACCCAACTTAGAAAAATTTGTAGCCCATCCTAACTCATCAACTATTGTTATGGAGAATTCGTCAGGAATGTTGATTTTATTTAAAGCCCTATAATCAGCACAAAAACTCCAACCTACATCTTTTTTATTGACTACTATTATAGAACATTTTAACATGGCATCAACCAATTTATCTATTACATCTTTTTGGTACTGTAGGTACCTGTAGGGGCTGGATTTTGAATAGAAGGTCCCTCCTTTAATACAATGGTGTGGTCAAATATTATTGTTGGTGGTAGACCTTAAGGCTCTAGAAACATTTTGGATACTCATCTAGGATTTCTGAGATCCACAAGAGTAAGGTAGTTTCTTCTTCTACTTCCCCCCTCCAGTCCCTGATACTCCAGAAATAATCTTTTCCCTTCATCTTTTAAAGCTTTGAACACAGCTTTTAATGATACGTCTACTCTAGACAATGTGGATTATCCTTTCAAGATTCTCTTACCTTCTTTCATGGGAACCTTAAGGATTAATTGTCTAAAATTTGCTCAAAATTCCTTCAACTCTACTAACCACTCCAAACCCAACACTTTATCTACACCTCCAAGTTCAAAGGTGAAGAAGTCCTACGGAATGTCCAGCCCCTGAATGTTAAGAATCAATTGTTTGCAGACCCCTTCACATGTTATTTTTCTCCAATCCCTCGCCTCCACTATGTAAGGTGATGTGGCAGCTATACCTAAAATCCTTTTTCTTGGACTAATGCAGTGGATATAAAATTATGGGATGCTCCACTATCCATCAACACTATAACCTTGTGCCCTACAATTTGCCACCATAATTTTATAGACTTTTATGAAGTGAAACTAGTTATATTATACATAGCTAACCGAAGAGTTGAGACCCAACTCCTCTTCCTCCTTTGGTTGTTTTTGCTCATCTTCCTCTCTTCCAATATCAACACATGAAATTGTTTATTTGAGCATACATTTCAAGGTCTAAACTTCTCAGCATATTGGTAACATAACCCTTAGCTTAATTTTTCTAGTATCTCTACCTTCATTAATCTTTTAAAAGCTCATCCTCTAAATGATCTTGTTGTCTTAAAACTACTAGATTAATTTCCTTGTTAGTTGGTTCCCATATGACGATTTTGTTTGGTGAATTGCTCCAGACAAAACCTCCTCATTTAGTGAACACCTTATTACTCATGTTCAACAACAAATTTTTCGCATCAATTATTTGGGCACAGTCCATCATTTTAAGGCAATTAGTTTATTAGGTGTAACTTCAACTCTTCCTACACCACATCCTTAAATCCATTGAGAAAAATTCCTTTGAGATACTCTGGTTTTGCCCCTTTAAGTGGTCTTGCATACAATCAGAATTGTTCCCTGTATCCCACCATGGTCCTTGTTTGTTTGAGATTTACTAACAACTTGTAAGGGCTCTAAAGCATGGAAGGTTGAAATCTTCTTATGATTGCAGCATTGAAATCCTCCCAAATAGGATTTTGAGCACAAAAGTCCCACCATTGATACCATGTGAGGGCCTTTCCTTCCATTGCAACCATAGCAGCTTGAGTCATCTCATGGTTGCCCACACCCTTCAATTTAATGTATCGTTCCACCCTACTCGTCCAACCAAACATATCCTCTCTTTTGAATATAGGAATTGCTAATTTCCGCCCGTATTCGTCTGGGCCAATTCTTCAATCTCTACTCATGTTGACATATAACCTTCATCCACTCGATCTAAGAATTCTACTTGTGCTTCCATTCTTCTAGTTGAGCCGTTTTTATTGGAACGTGCCTTACATAAGTATGCATAATAGGAGACCTATAAATACAGACTGAAAATGATGTGCCCATGCTTTATAGGACTGATGGAATCATCCTTTCTGGTTTGTGAATGTCATCAAAGTTTATCATGAGTATTTCTTTCTTAGTCAAATGTGGTCCATACTCCAGATAAGTAGTAGAGCAACAAACTAGTTAATAATTCTGCAAAATATCATTGTTAAATTACCTTAATCCGCTCTGTAGAATCTATATCAAGATATGGAGCAAGCTCTTCAGCTGCAACAACACCACCATTAGATGATATGTATTGGCCAATCTGTGCATAAGACGAGCAAAATGAAACAAATGGAAGAAATTATAATGCTTAGGTGGATGACAAAAAGATAAAGAGAAATAACAAAAAATAAAGTGTTATATATATAGTATAAAACCGATCAATGAGATTTTGACAAGGTACAAAATTAACATAATAATAAAGTGGAAAAAGCTACCCAGAAAAAGAAGAAAAAAAACCCCAAAAAAATAAAACAAATGCAACGGACCACGGAATTCAGTCCTCAATTATTACCAACTTCCATCTCTCTTCTTCAATTCCTTGATTGGGATCACCATCTCCAAACACAAAGGAGAAGACCTAACAAAAATCCATAACAAAATACTATTTTTTGTCAGAAACATAAAAAATGAGAACAGAAGACGTAATTTGTTTGCATCACATACTGATTCAATAAAGTTTGTCTTATCATCATCAGTTTGTATCCTTCGCCTCCTATAGTAATATGGATCCCAGTACCTTCCATGAAATAGATTATATGTCAGCAAACATTTTTCTCTATATAGATAAGTATGTTACAGACTGAGACTATATTCAAGTAATTTTGAAGTGCATAGATAAATACCACCCCCCAAAATAACAAATATTGTAGTGAATAATTACCAGAATAAATCAGCCGGATTAAAGAAGAAAGTAAATCCTGAATCATATGATCTACTTCCACGTCTGCCACGATTGTCCTCGTCACTGTAAATAATAAACAATATGAATGCATTGAGACCACAAATTTTCAAGACAAACTATGATATGAGATATCTCAGTTATGAAGTACCTTCTGCTGCTAGTTACAAGAGCAATTATTGCAGTGTAAACAATAACAATGGATGCAATAAGTGCTGTCCCAAAAGAAACTCTTATCAAGTATTCTCCGGCGCCCTAACAAATTCAACATCATAATACAACAATCACACTCCAAGTAACAAAAGATCATCAACAACAATTCTCAATACCTTAGCTTTTTCAATAAAAGGTTCAGCTTTAATCCTAAATGACTTGGCACCGAGCTTTGATCGATAATCTTTGGGAAACACATATAAAACGTCTCCTTCCTCAGAAACCTGCAGCAGGCACCATTTGGCCCAATTGAACTTACTTCAGTAACCAAAAACTCAACGCAAACAGACAAGAGTCCTAAAAGTAACAAATAAGCCTAAGAAAATTAAATTAAAACCAACCATCATTACACAATAAAGCACAATAGAAAAGTAGACGAACAAACACCGTCTTTCCGCTAGTAAGCATAACTATGGTCAATGTGTCACGTATAAGTTTTCAGTGCATGCAATTTGCAAACGGCATATCAAAACAGAAATGTCATTTGAAAATCAATTTAGCATAGCAAATTCGACAACTTTTTAAATGGCTAACGTAGCTCACACACGTGGTTAAGGCAGTTCAATGAGTGGTTAATGAGTATATCAATCTTGGATAACTAATTAACTATCAGCTGAACTAAATCAACTACAAATTTGAACATCATCAACTATGAATTCAGGTGTTCCAACTACACATAGATTCAAACATTTTCACATTTAAATTGACGTTTAAAAAAGTTCAGTAGATAGTTAACAAGTTGCGACACCAGATATATTGTTAAGATAGTTAAGGTTTGTAAGTACTAATGAGTCGGTTAGGATTTGTTGAAGAATCGAGATAAATTAGATTTTATTCTCTTTTATTTTATATTATTATGTTTATTTTTATTCTGTCATTATTACTCAGTTTTACTATTGTAATTTCTTTTCCTATATAAACAGCTTAGGGCTGTAATAATAAAATATGAAAGTATTTTGTCTTTTACTTTCTTCATGGTATCAGAGCTCTGGTCAGGGTTCTGTAAACCTTTCCACAACCATTAGGGTTTGGCGCTCTAGCTAAAGCTAATGGCACACAATACCCCATGGAAGGTAGCCCTTATGGGTAGCGGCGACAACGACGATGGTTTGGCAAAAAAATCAGACGTAGTCAACAACCCTGACAATTTAGACAGTGCCATAAGTGGCAGTGGCAGCGGCCTAAGCAGCCAGAATGGTTCTTCCAACTTTTTTGGCCATGAGGGAACTTCTAATGCCCTCAAGGTTGAAATCCAGAAACTAAATGGAAAAAATTATGTCGAATGGTCCCAAACCGTAAGATTGATTTTAGACGGTAAGGGAATATATGGTTTCCTAACAGGAGAGGTGCAAATGCCTGCCACAACTGATCCAAAATACAGGTTTTGGAAATCTGAGAACTCTGTTATTACTGCTTGGTTGCTTAGTAATATGGAATCAACAATCAAAAAACCTTTTATGTTTTTGCCTACTGCCAAGGAAGTTTGGGAGGCTGTCAAAGAAACATATTCTGATATTCAGAATTCTTCTCAAATTTTCGATCTCAAATCACGATTGTGGCATACCAAACAAGGAGATAGAGATGTCACTACCTATTACAATGAGTTGATGACACTATGGCAAGAATTGGATCTCTGCTATGATGATCATTGGAAGTGTTGTGAGGACAGTGTTCTGTTTCTTAAGAGACAGGAGAACGACCGTGTATTCATGTTCTTGGTTGGGCTTAATAAGCGGCTTGATGAAGTCCGAGGCAGAATATTGGGAAAAATCCCATTGCCATCACTTCGGGAAGCATTCTCAGAAGTTAGAAGAGAAGAGGCGAGACAAGGTGTTATGATGGGTAAGTCACCTTCTGTTGGTGAGGTTGAAAGCTCTGCCCTAGTCACAAAAAATGAAGACGGGAAGAGCGCTGGCAAGAAACCATGGTGCGAACATTGCAAACGTCCAGGGCACACACGTGATACATGTTGGAAGCTCCATGGAAAACCTCTAAATTGGAAGAAAAAAGAAAGAAACGAAGGTCATGCGCTCCAAGCCGGTACATCTGATCAAGAGAAGCAGTCTCCTTCAAGCCCATCTCCTTTCACCAAGGAACAGTTAGATCAATTGTACAAACTTCTTGAGTCTCAAACTTCTTGCTCTATAGCTCAGAGTGGTAATTTTCCAAATACTGCTCTACTTAGTATCACTCCCAGCCATACTTGGATTATTGATTTTGGTGCTACTGATCATATGACTGGGGAGTCGAGTCTATTTTCTTCTTATAGCCCTTGTGCAGGTAACCACAAAATTAAAATTGCAGATGGCTCTCTTTCAGCCATTGCAGGGAAAGGTTCTGTTATTCTGTCACCTAAGTTAACCTTAAAAGATGTCTTACATGTTCCTAATTTATCATGTAATCTATTATCCATTACTAAATTAACAAAGGATATAAATTGTCAAGCTAACTTCTTTCATTCTCATTGCACTTTTAAGGATTTGAGCACGGGGAAGATGATTGGCAATGCTAAGGAGAGTGGAGGACTCTATTATCTTGACAATGGACTCGACTTCAAAGACCAACAAAAAACAAGTACCTGCTTTGAATCTATTTTTGTTTCTTCTAATAATGATGATATTATGTTATGGCATTTACGGTTAGGACATCCTAGTTTTCCGTATTTGAAACATTTGTTTCCTAAATTATTTTCTAAGAAGGATCCATCTTTATTTCATTGTGAAACTTGTGAATTTGCTAAACATCACCGTTCTTCTTTTTCTGCACAACCATATAAACAATCAAAACCGTTTGCAGTTATTCATAGTGATGTTTGGGGTCCTAATAGAATAAACACATTTTCTAATAAAAAATGGTTTATAACTTTTATTGATGATCATACTAGAATTTGTTGGGTTTATTTATTGAAAGAAAAATCGGAAGTTGGACAGGTTGTCAAAAATTTCTTTAAAATGGTGCACACTCAATACCAAACAAATATTCAAGTCTTCAGAAGTGACAATGGTAAAGAATATTTTAATATACTTTTGTCCGATTTTTTTCTTGCAAATGGGGTTGTTCATCAAAGTTCTTGTGTTAATACACCCCAACAAAATGGAATTGCAGAGAGAAAGAATAGGCATCTTCTTGAAGTTGCTAGAGCTTTACTATTTGCAAATAAGGTTCCAAAATATTTGTGGGGTGAAGCTGTTTTAACTGCATCATATTTAATCAATCGAATGCCATCTAAAGTTTTAGATTTTCATACACCTCTTGATGTTTTTCGAAATTATTTTCCATTGACTAGTGTCTCTGCTGATTTGCCACTAAAAGTTTTTGGTTGCACTGCTTTTGTTCATGAACATAAACACCTTGACAAACTCGATCCACGAGCAATAAAATGTGTGTTTACCGGTTACTCTCCAACTCAGAAGGGGTATCGGTGTTTTGAACCAAAATCAAAAAGAATTTTTGTAACCATGGATGTTACTTTTGTTGAAAATCAACCATTTTTTAGTGACATTCATCTTCAGGGGGGAAATTTTAAGGAAGATTCATCTTTTACTTTTGAAAACATCATTACTTTAAGTGATATAGTGTCGTCACAAAATTCTGAGACTTATATTGATGCACCAAAAGAAAATGCCCAAGAATCCATATTGAAACTCAATCCACTTATGAATGAGGTTTCGACAGATTCAGTGGCGACAATTTCAAATGAAAATCACAATGATCAAATTCTTGATCTCAATAATAATAAAGGACCACCTGAAATGCCACAACATAATGACTCAGATAAAGAGACACAAAGCAGGTTTACTACAATTGACCCTACTTGGAAGGGAAATGTCTTTGAAAGAAGAAACCATAAACAGAGAAATGAAGGACCCATTCTCCGACCCTTCCAAGATTCTGAACCAATAGATAATCCAACACATCATCTTGATACATGTAAGTCTTCTTCTATTCTTAAGAGTCATGTCGAGTATCCTGATTTAGACCTTCCTATTGCAATTAGAAAACCTATTAGATCATGCACTAAATATCCTTTGTCTAATTATGTGTCATACTCAAAATTGTCTTCTTCATTTGCTGCATTTACCTCTAAGTTGTCTACTGTAGAAATTCCAAAAAATATACAGGAGGCTCTAAAAATTCCAAAGTGGAAAGAAGCTGTTCTTGAGGAGATGAGAGCTCTTGAGAAGAATCAAACTTGGAGAGTCATGACATTACCTACAGGAAAGAATACTGTTGGCTGTAAATGGGTATTTACTGTGAAATATAATTCTGATAACACAGTTGAAAGATACAAGGCACGCTTGGTTGCTAAAGGGTTTACTCAGACATATGGCATTGATTACTCAGAGACTTTTGCTCCCGTTGCCAAATTAAACACTATTAGAGTTCTCTTGTCCTTGGCAGTGAATTTAGATTGGTCTCTTAACCAACTTGATGTAAAGAATGCTTTTCTGAATGGTGATTTGGAGGAGGAAGTATACATGGATAGCCCACCTGGCTTTGAAGATAAATTTGGTTCAAATGTGTGCAAACTTCAAAAATCCCTTTATGGTCTCAAGCAATCTCCAAGGGCTTGGTTTGAAAAATTCACTCAGTCGGTCAAAAGGCAAGGATATATGCAGGGACAATCAGACTATACTTTGTTCATGAAGTTCTCTAATGTTGGTAAAATTTCAATTTTAATTGTATATGTAGATGATATTATTCTCACAGGAGATGACATTGTTGAGATGGAAAGATTGAAGAAAAATTTGACTAAAGAATTTGAGATCAAAGATTTAGGCGCGCTTAAATATTTTCTTGGTATGGAAGTTGTTCGCTCAAAGAAGGGAATTGTTGTTTCTCAAAGAAAATACATCCTAGATCTCTTGGAAGAAACTGGGATGAGTGGGTGTAGACCAGCAGATACTCCTATGGAATTAAATGCTAAACTTTGGGAGAAAGGCAGTGTTCCTGTTGAGATTGGAAGATACCAGAGGTTAGTCGGCAAACTTATTTATCTAGCCCACACTAGACCTGACATCGCTTTCTCTGTGAGTGTTGTAAGTCAATTCATGCATTCTCCCTATGAAGAACACTTGGAGGCAGTTTATCGAATCTTAAGGTACTTGAAATCCAATCCTGGAAAGGGTTTGTGCTTCAAGAAAACTAATGACAGAGAAGTCTCTATATTTACAGATGTTGATTGGGTAGGATCAATTACTGATAGAAAATCCACCACTGGATATTGTGCCTATGTTTGGGGAAATTTAGTTACTTGGAGAAGTAAGAAACAAGGGGTTGTTGCTCGAAGCAGTGCAGAAGCTGAATTCAGAGCAATGGCTCAAGGAATCTGTGAACTTTTATGGATTCGTAAACTCTTGGACGAACTGAAAATGAAAGTTGACTCACCCTTAAAATTGTTCTGTGATAGCAAAGCAGCAATAAGTATAGCTCAACCCTGTACAACATGATAGAACCAAGCATATTGAGATTGACCGCCATTTCATAAAAGAAAAAATTGATGCTGGAGTTATATGTCTGCCATTTGTGACTTCCAATCAGCAAACTGCTGATATTTTGACAAAAAGTTTGGCAAGACCCAATTTTGAGCGACTTATAGCCAAGTTGGGCATGACAGATATCTATGCACCAACTTGAGGGGGGGTGTTGAAGAATCGAGATAAATTAGATTTTATTCTCTTTTATTTTATATTATTATGTTTATTTTTATTCTGTCATTATTACTCAGTTTTACTATTGTAATTTCTTTTCCTATATAAACAGCTTAGGGCTGTAATAATAAAATATGAAAGTATTTTGTCTTTTACTTTCTTCAGGATTAGTTAGAGTTAGTTACTTAATTGGTTAGCTACAATTAGAGTTAGTTAGAAGGTTAGTGTTCACTAACCACTATAAATTGGAGTATAGTTGTATGATTTCATTTTGAGCCTTCAAGCTATGGCTTCTCCTTTTGTCCCAATTCTCATATTTCTAATAATATCCATTAAGCAAATCTAACAATTAATTAACTATACGTATGAATTTCATTAACTACTACTCTAAAAGCTGTCGAATTTTGTTCCAAATTGATAATCAAATTCAAATAACATTTCTGCATTGAAAATTCAAAAACAAACCCAAGGAAAAAATAAATAAAATAAAAAAAGGAAAAGATATAGGTACCTCTAAGAAACCATTGGTATCAGCAGCAAGAGCTTGGAGTGCCTTTTGAGCTTGATTCAACTTAAGACCAGCCTTACTAGCCACGTCACCAATGGTCACCCTACCACCACAAGCATCCACAGCATCCATAGTTCGTTTCCTGACATCAGAAGGCAACTTATCACTTTCGACTATGCCACCAGGCCTGATCGCTCGGCCCAAATCGACTGCGGCCCGAGGTACAAAAGCCCAAGCCCGCCGTTTATTGGTTGTTCGGTTTTGTTGGAAAGGGGAGAAGAGGGGTTTGGGAAAAGGTGAAGAAGTGAAGGTAAGTAGTCGGGATGTGGTGGGTGTGATGGTGAAGCATGTGGAGATTGACGCCATTTGGGTAGCGTTGGAGTTGGAATTGGAATTGGAAATGGAAATCCAAGTGTGGCCCTCCCTGGGAATGGGTGTGTGGAAAGAAGGCGGGAGGATATGGCCGGTGTATTGACACATTTCGCCTTTCTCCTGTTAGTGTTTACTCACATCTTAATTAGGGCCCGATTCTTTACTATTTTCAAAAAAATAATATTTAATCTAATTTTTTTAAGAGTAAATTTTCAAATTTTTTTATTTATATTATTGGGTAGTGTTTGCATTTGATAATTAAGATATTATTTCTTTTAAAATTTTTAAGAAAAATAAAAACTGTTGTGTTTGGAGGAATGAGAATAACATTATTATTATAAATTAGTTATAAAAAGATAAATTTAATAAGAGATTAAAAAATTTCTAATTTGAAGTAATTTTTATATTTTTTATATTCTCATTTTTTTTGAAAACTGTGACAAAGAGATGAAAACTTTTAAAAGAGATTAATTTTTTAAAAAAAATGTGAGTTATTTTACGAAAAAAGTTGTGCATTTAGTGTGAATTCGTTCTAGAATTAATATAGTATTCCATTTCTTTTTAATCATAGTTGTAAAGTTTTAAAGTTGTTTACATAAGTCAACTATTAAATTTTAAATATTTTTCATAAACAAATTCATCTTTTTCTTATATTATTTTTAGCTATTTATTATTTCAATCATCCATTTCTCTACTTGTAATGAATAAGCAAGAATAATTTTGACAAATTAACATTTAATACTACTTAAAAAATGAAAAATGACAAATAAAAAGAAATAAAAAATTTCTAAAAAAAGACACTTAAAAAGGAACAAATGGAGTATATATTAAGCAAAATTACATCTTACGATCATCTATCTTAATTATTATTAGAGATATAGAAAATTATAGATTAGAAGTTTGTTAGTTAATTAGTTAGTCTATATAAAGATTTGGTGTATTAAATCATTATTCTCATTTGTAATTTTTTCACTTTCATCTATAGTAAAGAGTGTTAAGTTTTTCTCTCTTCTTCTCCAATAGATCTCATGTTTTTTAACATGGTATAAAAGCAATTTAGGTATCGATCTTGAACAACTGCAATTCCGCAGCATTTTTCTGAGAAAATTGAATTCTCGATTGTTTCATTTTTTTATTTCTCTAGATCTTAGTTTCACATATCAATCACGTGTTTTTAGATCTCTTGTTCATGTGTCGTGATCAAATTTGATTTCTGAAGTTGATTTCTCTTTCTTTGCTCGATTTATGTTCTTGATCAAGTTTGACTTTAAAGTTTGATTTATGTTCTTGATCGAGTTTGACTTTGAAAGTTTGATTCTTGATTCAATTTTTTCAAATTTGGATTCATGGTGTCCTCACAGCTTGATCGGAATAAACACATAAACACGATAACAAGCAATATTCAGCGAATATAAAATTCCCCTAACTTGCAAGAACTCGTAAGGAGCAACAACAAATATATGACAACAAATTGAAAAAAGAAAAGCACGTAAAAGACATTGATATTTTAACGTGAGAAACTCTTCAATACAAGAGTAAAAAATTATTGGTTGTCCAAACCAAAGAAGTAGCTCCAATATAATCAAATAAGGGTATAAGAGAGTTTCAAAAATGATGCACAAATTGTACCTACAACAAGTCAAGATAACAAAACATTAAAACTTGCAAATGAAAAACAAGAAGATTAAAAATACCCCAAAAACCTACTAATGTGAGAGCACTATTTCTCCCTCTTCAGATGCGTTTCGCTGATCCAACCATTGAAAAGAAAGATCTGTAGGTTGCAAACCCATTGTCCATAAATCAGTCTGATCCAAATAGTTAACGAAGGCGCAATCAATGTTTTTCTGATACTGATTTGACAAAATCGTAATAGAGTTTACTCTTTTCTTTTCGCTTTTGGTAGGTGTCTTTTTTCTTAAAAATAGTCTCTCTCTTACAACCCTAATCAAAACTCTCTCCACCTAAATAAGTGAGACACATGGGTTACAATGTTTGAGCCTTTCTTCACATAGGAGCCCAATATCCAACATATCTTCTCGTCACGACTATGTAGAGATAATCGCTAACTAACAATATCACAACAAGTTTCAAATTTTCATCTTGGTAATGCTTTAGTTATCATATCAGAACTATTATAATCAATATGAACTTTAGCCAACTCCAACAACTTAGTTACAATACATCACGTATCCAAAGATACCTCACATCAATGTGTTTGGACCTACTATGAACTGTCGAATTCTTACCAAGATGAATAACCCTTTGACTATTGACAAATAATACATATTTGTCCCGAATAAACCCAAGCTCTTGCAAGAATGTCTTCAACCAAATCAACTTTTTGCATGCATCGTTAATGGAAACGAACTATGCCTCATTTGTAGACAATGCTACATGTAATTTGAACTTCCTCGAATCAATACGTGATGTTATACGTGATGTATTTGTTTTGGAGGTGACAAACCTATTTTGGTGGGATAATCCCTCTACAAATTTAATCATGTAGCCTAAAGTGGACATCCTCGAATCAATATCTCCAACCATATATGAGTCGAATTACCCCACCAAAATAGGTTTGTCACCTCCAAAACAAAGCCTTATACATGTAGTAGCACAAAGATACCTCAAAATCCATTTTACAACATACCAATGCTCTCTACCTAGATTTGACAAAATACTATTGATTGTACCAACAATATGCCCAATATATGGCCTTGTACACACCATTGTATACATCAAACTACCCATAACACACACATAAGGAGCTTGTTACATGTCTATTTTCTCACATTCACTGGAAGGACTTTGTTTAGAACTCAACTTAACACGAGTTGCAAGAGGAGTACTTATAGCATTCGAGTTTCTTCTCTTTTTTGCCATGCATGATTTTTATGCCAAAAATATGTTTAGTTATTCCCGTGTCTTTCATAGTAAATGATTTGCCCAACTTCTTATATAACCTGCCAATCTTTGAAATATTTTTTCCAACAATAAGCATGTCATCAACATACAATAACATGATAAGGAAATCATCGTTAGAAAAATTTCTAACAAATACACAATGGTCAAAAGTAGCCGGCATGTGTCCTTTGTCACACATAATAGACTCAAACTTTTGGTACCATTGCTCCAAAGCTTGCTTTAAATCGTATAGACTATTTCTCAGTCTACACACATAGTCTTCCATGCCTTCGACAAGAAAATCATCAAGTTGCTTCATGTAAACCTCTTCCTCCAAATCACCATGAAGGAAAACCTTTTTTACATTCATTTTCTCTACCTCTAAGTCAAGAGTAGCTGTCAAACTCAACATTGTTCTAATTGATGACATTTTTGCCACATGTGAGAAAGTTTTATTAAAATCAACACCCTTTCTTTAATCAGAAACCTTTCACCACTAATCTGACTTTATACCTCGGAGACTTTGAGTTACTCTCAAGCTTCACTCTATACATCCACCTATTTTCCAAAGCCTTTTTGTCTTTTGGCAACTTCACCTAATCATAAGTGTGATTATCATGCAAGTGAAGGTGCAAACATGAGAAGGGGAGGTTGAATTGTGTTTGAAAAAGTTTATAACTTATTGATAATTTATAAACAAATAAAAAAACTAGTTAGGTTTTGGTGACTTACTTGGAGTAGATACAATTGGATTAAGAGGTAGCAAACAATGAAAGCGTAAATAATTTGACACATAGATTTTTCTCGGTTCACCCCTAACTTGGCTACATTTCGTCCCCTCATTCAAAAGGCTTTAATCCATTAATTTAATTACCTTGAATTACAAATAACCCGATCCTCCAAGCTAGTCTTTCCAAACAGTCTGACAACCCCAAACTTTTGTGGAACTAACCACCTAGACCCTACAAGCCAAGTCTTTTATAACAACCTAACAATTCAAAATCTCTTCTTGCATTTCCAAAATTCATCCATCATCTACCAATGCTTCATCAATAAGGTAAGCTCAATTGATGAGAGTAATCCAAACAAACTGGTATCTTTTAGTGATGATCTGGTCCTCAAAAGATCACTTGTACTTCCAATGATTAGAGTTTCAGGCTTAAATGACTTACACTTCCATCCAGATCTTTCTTCTAACTTATATTTACTGTTTCTAACTTGATCATATTCATCCTCTAAATATTTGTCATCTTCTAGTTTTCCTGCATCTATTTCCTTTGGTTTTGGTAAACCTACAGTATCCTCAACTTGCTTTGACTTTTAAAGGTCAAACTATTTTTCATATACCATAATATAAATCAGATAATTGAATTGTTTCTAACTTGATCATATTCACCCTCTAAATATTTGTCTTATTTGAAGTAGCAATGTCAATTTACAAGGAATGAGGTTTGAATTGTAAATTCACCAATTTAAAATTTCCTCTTAAAAAACTTAAGAAAATAACTCAAGATTGATTTTGGTTGTGAAAATAGAAAACAGAGACCGTTCTTGGTTTTGGAAACAAAAAACGGAGAATGTTTTTGGTTAGTTAAAATCACAGTTTTAGCTTATCTATTTAACTTGATAATCAAGATGGTTGAAAGTAAATATAGATAAGGAGAGAGATACCACACAATGATATATCCTGGTTCACCCAAATCGGGCTACGTCCAGTTCTCACAACTATGATATTTTCCACTAAGTGATCATTCTTGGTAACGTTCTTGGTGCCACACAAGTTTGTTCATATCAACCTTGATTTGTAATAGTAATTCCTTTCCACTCAGAAAGGATTCAATCAAGTCAACTATCAATCTTTAGAGAGGATTTTATAATTCACCTTTTAACCATAAAAGGATTTTTACAAAAACTACTAAGACTACAAACAATCTTTATAGTCTTAAGTTAACATAGTAATGATTTAAAGAGATTGGCAGAATCTGAGTATGCTCAACTTGTGTTTGAGAATTGATTCTTGACAAAAAAATTCAGTAGTATGATCTTGATATATGAAGCGGAAATCATAACTTATTCTTTTGCAAAGGAGAAGCTTTCAAGTATGTAAATGTATGTGATTGATGGATTTTCTTAGCACTTGAAGTTCTACATCTTCCTTGAGCTTAAGGTACCTTTTATAGACTTCACGGAGGTCTACGAGAACTATTATGACCGTTGAAAAGGTGTCTGGCTATCATGTATTAGACTTAACCAAGGACCAATTTTTTTAAACCTTGAATGTTCTTGATTTGAACATTCTGCATTTCTGCTTTTGTGTTAATAATGTATGATCTGTAGCTTCTCATTCTTGACTATGATGGTCCTTTGTTTGTGCACATAAACATCTCAAAGATGTGCTTAATTGATTTAGATTAAAACTACCTTTTGATTCGTGAAAAACAAACTAGAGAATGATGTAACAAAGCTGAAGAATGATGTTCAATATGTTGGAGAATGAGGGTATCATTATGAGACTAATGTCATCATACTAGAGAATGATGTTTAATCATCCCGAAGACAGTTTTTAATCATGCAGGAGAAATATGTTTGCATGTTGGAGATTATGTGTAATATGTTGGAGAATGTTTATCAATCTGGAGACTGATGTTACCATGCTAGAGAATGATCATCTCACACTTTTGCTTTGAGTTGTGCCTTTTAATCTTTAATCTTTAATCTTTTTGAGTGTTTCTTTTGATTATATGAGAGATGTATATTCCTAGTATATGAACTAGAAATCCATTCGTGATTTGCTAGAGTTTTCCTTGCATTAAAAACTGATTTGATCTTGCTTGATGAAAATGACAAAAATGTGGAAAACGTTCTTGGTTTTCCAGATTTTATCAAGAACGTTATTGGTTAAGTTTTGTTCATTTTTTTTTGGAACCAAGATGGTTTTACATTTAGAATTTTGATGTTAACAAAAGTATTTTATGAAAACAATACATTTGACTCCAAAGAGTATGAAAAAAGATTCATGTTTTTGAAGAAAATATAAAATAAGATTTGATTCAAATTTATATTTGAAGAAAGTCTAAAATAAAGATTTAATTCAAATTTATAATTGAAGAAAATCTAAAATAAGATTTGGTTCAAATTTATAATTGATGAACATCTTTAACCAAGTTGAAAAGAAGATATGGTCAAGATTTAAAGAATATTTGATGAAGATTTGAATAATTTTTTATTTGAAGAATTTACAAAGTCAATCTACACAAAATATGAACATAATCAATTTGAAGAGTTTACAAATTCAATCTACACAAAGAGGAACATAATCAATTTGAAGAATTTACAAATTTAATCTAAACAACATACAATTTAGAATTAAAGAAAGACTAAATTGAAGCCTAAATTTTCACTATAAATAGACACTCAAGGCTGAAGGAGAAAAGCATCAAAAAGAAGAAAAGAGTAACTCAAGCTCAAAGTTCTCAATTCTTCTTAGAGTTCAAAGAGAGAAACACTTGTTCAGGTTAGAAATATTTTCTAAGTGTTCTTTTCTTAGAGTGTGAGAGTTATTATTATTATTATCATCAACTTTGTTAAAAGAAACTACTCAAGTTCCAATACTTTGTATTCAACCCGATAGTGGTTTAGTTCCTTCTTCAATTTGGGGTTGTCAGGTTGTTAAAAGAGGACTTGACTTGTAAGGTCAAGGTGGTTAATTCCTCAAAAGTCTGGGGTTGTCAGGCTGTTAGGGAACACTGACTTGGTGAGCTAGGATCAACCTACGTGTCAAATTATTTATGCATTCATTGCTTGCTCTACCTGGATCTAATTGCTTCCACTTCAAGTAAGTCACCAAAACCAAACTAGTTTTTTTTTTTATAATTTTATTTATAAATTATCAAAAAGTTATCAACTTTGGCAAACACAATTCAACCCCGTTTCTCGTTTGTGTTTGCCCCTTCATTTTTGGCTCTTTCTTTAAACTGATTTCGCTTGCTTTTGCTTAGTACCTATCTTGGATTATTACATCCAAAAACACATGTTAAATTAACACATAATTTAGAATCATAATTAGAGTCTTTAATTAACCTTTATTTATTTACATGAAAATGTTAATTTGAGATTTTGCCTTAACAATCTTCTAGTTTGTCTGCATCTACTTCCTTTGGTTCTAATAAACTTGCAGTATCCTCAACTTGCTTTGACTTTTTAAGGTTAAACTGTTTTTCATATACCATAATATAAATCATATAATTGAAGAATGAATTCAATACAGCCAAAACATTAGCTTTGTTTTTGGTGGTGTCTGCTTATTTTTGAAAACTAGACTTGTATGCTACTTTTGCTGAAGTGTTCAGATTTTGTGAATCTCATTTTTCCTATAAAGTTTTGAGAACATGCAAAATACTTAACTAGCTTTGAATTTTAAGATCAAGCTTCTTGTTATCATAATAAACATAATATCTGAAAATAATTTAATTTAAAGAAGAATATAACCTATATGTTAACAGTTTCAGTTTCATTATGAAAATCCTCTTATTTCTTCTTTTCTAGTTTTCAAATTTTGAATTTGCATATTCTCTTATTAGAGGGTCTAGATGAAGGGATTTGAATTCACATCCAGGTTTGTAGTTTTGATGAATTTGATTGGAGTGTTCAAAGAAGTCTTTTGATTGTTAATCTGACACTTTTGTTTTTGTTGATGTATTTGGTTCCTCTGATTCTTCTGGTAGTTCCACTTCTGTTGATATGTGTGATTTCTCTACCAGTTTTGATTATGTTGATACTCCATATTTTTATGATATTTCTGGTTTATGATATGGTTCTGGTTGTGATAGGTACTATGTTGACTAGTCCTTCTTGCACCAAAGCCAGTTGGCTTCTATTTGTTAAGTCTTGGAACATAGACCTTTTTCCCTTCATATATTGCAAGCATCCATTGACCAGGAACCATGATTGGTGTTTCAATTTGGTTGCTTAGAACATCTGCAACATAAACAATTTTTTCCTTTAGTATCCAAATCTAGTCCGGTCCTGGTTTGTCAGTTCTAAAATGTTTCTTGTCTTTCCATGTGGTTAGCATAGGACAATATCTTATAGTATGACCTTTCTTATAACAAATGGTACATAAATCATTAGAGGGAACAAACTTAGATTCAGTTACTTTTTCTTGAAATCATATTCCTTTTATACCATTTCTACAAACACCATAAATCATATATGCATACTAGCTTCTTTCTATACCATTATCAAGAAAATCTTGAAATACTTCCTCATGCTTATCAAAGTTACATGTGATATTTTCAATTGATGTTGAACTATAATTACTTTTTAGAGTTGGACTTTCAGCCTTAAGTTCATCAAAATCAGCTCTTAGATTTGCATTTTCTATTTTAAGTTCAGTAATATCAGTTTTCAGAGTTGCATTATTTGTCTTATGTTTAGTAATATCAGTTTTAAGAGTTGCATTTTATGTTCTAAATTCAACATTTTGATTCTTTAAAACATTAACTTTTTTAGTTAGATTTGTATTTTCTTTTCGAAGTGTTTTCAGTTTTAAAAACAATTTGTGATTCATATTTAAAAAATCATTTATAGCAATAACTAAATTAGATTGAGTAAAGTCCAAAAATACCACAATTTCTTCATCTATTGATTCACTTCCAGAGTCAGAATTTGTGTTGGATCCAGAGGCAGAGTTGGTATGAACCATCAGAGCCAAATCTGCATGCTCTTCATCATTAGGTGATTCACCAGAATCACCCCATGTAGCCACCAAACTCTTCTTCTTTGGGCTAGAATAGTTCCTTTGATGTTTTTCGTTCTCCATATTTGGACATTCTGACCCGATATGTCCAGGTTATTGCATCCATAGCAAATGATAATCTTTTTGTCATATTTATCATCCTTTCCTTTGTTGGATTGCCTGAAATATCTTTGGGAAAATTTCTTCTTTCTGTTGTGCCACATCTTCTGAACGTTTCTGCATATAAATGCCAATACCTCTTCCTTTGAGTCTTTTTTTATGATCATCTAAATTATAATCCCCGCATTATATTATTGACTTCAGAACTTTCTTTTGATTGGACTTCAAAGCCAAGATTGGTTGCTTCTTCTTAGGCTCATCCTCTCATGCTCAGTTTCATATGATCTGAGATAGTTGGTTAATTCTTCTAGCTTAAGAGTATTCAGATCCCTTGCTTCTTGAATGACAGTGATCTTAGGTCTCCACTTGCTTTTCAGACTCCTTAGTATCTTCTTCATATGATCAATAGTAGCATAACTCTTTTCAAGTACCTTTAACCCTGAGACCAAAATCTAGAATCTGGAAAACATTGTTTCAATGTCTTCATCTTCTTCCATCTTGAACAACTCATACTTTTTTACTATGAGGTTGGCCTTTGCTTCTTGAACTTTCTTGATTTCTTCATAGGTCAAAATCAGACTATCATAAATACTCTTTGTTGTCTCCTTGTTGGTGCACTTGACAAACTCCTTGAAGGTGATTGCATTTATCATGAATATTCTGGACTTACGATGCATTTTGTATATCTTTTTTTTATCAACATTCATCTCCTTTCTTGGAATTTCAATATCATAAGTATTCTCTGGAGCAATATAACCATCTTCCACCAAGTCTCACAATTTAGGATCTTGTGAAATATAAAAACTTCTCAGCATGTTCTTTCAATACTCAAAATGTTCTCCATCAAACAGAGGTGGTCTGTTGATGTTTCCTCCAACATCTTCCTCACTGAATCTAGACATATTGAACCCTTGGATATTTTCTCAAACACTGTAAAGTGCTCAGCCTTGAGACCGACCTCTGATGCCAATTGAAGGTGCAAATGTAACGCCTAGTTACGTGGGTATAAAAATTGAGGTAATAACGCTAAAGTTTTCAGAATTATATAAGAGAATAAGGTATTGTAATAAATAATAAATTATTAGAAAGAAGTAATGTTATGAAATCTAAAAAATTATCCTTACAACTAAAAAATGTTTAATAATTAAAATATACAAAATTGGGCAAATAGTATCTAATCCCGACATAAAATGCAATGTAAACATTATGTCTACTTATTCTTGATCTACTAACCTAATCGAAGGAAATCACTCTTCTCAAGGGAGGTAGGACTTCTTAACTCTCGACGTCTCCAACGGTCTCAGTATATGAAAACAACACTTTAATGAGATACAAAATCCCAGTGAATAATACACACAATTTCAAAACAAGTATTATTCTCATCCGGAGCGGTAACCGGAAAAGTCGATCATGGCACCCGCCTTCATCCAAAAATATTCTTTAGAATTATTCGTGATATAACTAAGGTATCTCTATAATAACCAACTACTTCCAATAATTAATAAAAACTCATCAATTAAATTAACGATAATCCACATCTATTATAATCAAATAATTCCAATATACACATTTATTCCACAAAAATAATCAATTAATTCAATGATGGAGATATACTACTTCTGCAAAGTGAGTATTATCTAATCATGTGGAGCACCAGCTCATCCAGTGTTGGGTACAAGACCTATCTATGTGGAGTTTAAACTTCATCTCATTGTGGAGTTTAAACTCATCTATATGTGGGGTACAAGACCCATCTGTGTGGAGTTTAAACCTCATCTCTTTGTGAAGTTTAATACTCATCCATATGTGGAGTTTAAACCTCATCTCTTTGTGAAGTTTAATACTCATCCATGTGGAGTTTAAATCTCATCTTTTTGTGAAGTTTAAAACCCATCAATATGTGGGGTCCAAGACCCATCCATGTGGAGTTTAAACCTCATCTCTTTGTGAAGTTTAAAACTCATCAATATGTGGGGTACAAGACCCATCTCCAACACATACAATCAAATCATTCATAATTTTAACAATCATATTCCGAAAATCATATTTATAATATAATATTTCATTTGAATATATAATAACAACGATCATTCAAAAAAATATAGAAAAGCAATCTTTTTAAAGAATATATATTTCTCAAACACATACAATCCAAATAATTCATATTTCATCAACTATATTTGTAAAATCATATTTATAATATAATATTTCATTTGAATATATAATAACAATGATCATTCAAGAAAATATAATAAAACAATCTTTTTAAAGAATATATATTCAAACAATCATAAAAACGGTGTAGTTTAACAAACAAGAATAAATAAATCAATTTATAATCTATTATCACAATTCATAAAATCTCAATTTTAATAGAGTTAGGTTCTCGACAAAAATATATTTTTATAAGAAAATACTAATCAAAATACTTAACTCTTTCTCCATTTTAAATTTCTAAATTAAATGTACCATGAAAGTTTAAAGGGTTTGATTACTCACCTTGCAGCCTTCTTTGATGAAAATGTTTGCTCTCTATTATCCGCTATTAATCGCTATCGCCGGTCTACAACCACGAAGTACTTCTATATTCTATTTTAATTTTGTTTAGTTCAGAATACTCTTTTTTTTCTTCTTCCGAGCATAAATTTATATTTATATATGTATAATATAATTTAACCATGAATCTTGAAATCGTTCATAGTCCGATGGCGGTTCCACGTACTGTGCATTTTGTTCCATATTTTACGAGATTGCTTTGTTGTGCTGATTAAAGATTGAATTGTTCCTACTAAAGTCATCAATTGTGCAACAAATCACCTATATTCACTGTCATCCAAGTGGATTGTTTGTTTTAACATTACGTGGCTTATACATCTTCCACAGTCAACTCATCCTTTCACAATCCATCATAATTTATATAGATTTCATATTTAATTATTATTTTTTTTCTTTTAATCTTTAATACTAACACTCTTACTATTACTATGATTTTGTCCTAATAACAAAATTATAAACACATGACAACAAATATAATAATAATAATAATAATAATAATAATAATAATAATAATAATAATAATAATAATAATAATAATAATAATAATAATAATAATTAGATTATTTTAAAATTGGAAATTTTAATTGTTTCTAATATTTGATTTTAGGATGTTACATATCTCTCCTCCTTAAAGGAATTTCGTCCCCGAAATTAACGTCAGATCGAATAAATCTAAAATGAAGCAACTTGTACAGACATAAGGAAGCTTATGTACCGACATCCACAAGTTTTGGATATTGACGTAGGACTTCTTCCTCAAGTTCCCAGGTAGCTTCTTTTGAGGTTAACCCTTCCCATACCACCTTTACTAACGGGATCACCTTATTCCTTAGAGTCTTGGTACTCTTGTCAATAATTCGAATAGGTTTAGGCTTAAAGATTAAATTATCTTTCAATTGAACTGATTCAAGAGCTATTACATGTGAATTATTCGACACATATGTTCGCAGTTGAGAAACATGAAATACGCCGTGAAGATTAGACAATTGTGGCGGAAGAGCCAATTGGTAAGCAACAGACCCGACTCTTTTTAGAATTTGGAAAGGACCCATGACACGAAGGTTCATTTTTTTTTTTTTACTTTCATTGACCTTCCCACCCTAGTCTTAGGAGTGACTCTCAAGAATACATGTGCCCCTTCTTGAAATTCCGATGGTTTTCTTCTCCTGTCAGCATAACTCATTTGCCTACTTTGCGTTGTACGCATCCTTTGCCTAATTATTTGAATTCTACTAGTGGTCTCTTGCACCAAATCAGGTCATAACAAATGTTTTTCACCAACTTCACACAAACACAAAGGGGACCTACACTTCCTTCCATAAAGAGCCTCATATGGTGCCATACCTATGCTAGAGTGATAACTGTTGTTATAAGAAAATTCTACTAGAGGTAAATACTTATCCCAACTCCCACCTTCATCTAGAACACAAGCTCTAAGCATATCCTCAAGAGTTTGAATAGTCCTCTCTAATTGACCATCTATCTGTGGATGGTAAGCTGTGCTAAAACTCAGTCTAGTACCAAAACCTTTCTGAAAAGCTTTCAATATCTAGAAGTAAACTATGGATCCCTATCCGACATTATAGAGGTGGGTATACCATGTAACTTTACTATCTCCTTAACGTAGAGGTCAGCTAATCTATTCAAACTATAGGTTGCTTTGATTGGTAGGAAATGAGCTGATTTGGTCAATCGGTCAACTATCACCCAAATAGCATCAAAACCCATACGTGTCTTCGGCAAACCCATCACAAAGTCCATAGATATCCTCTCCCATTTCCATTCAGGAATCTCTAAAGGCTGCAATAACCCTGAAGGCTTTTGGTGTTCAATCTTAACCTTTTGACACACTAGACACTTAGACACAAAGCTAGCTACATCCTTTTTCATTCCCGACCACCAATGCATTTTTCTCAAATCCTGATACATTTTAGTTATTCATGGGTTTATCGTGAACTTACTCTTATGCGCTTCCTCTAAAATCTTATTCCTAAGACTCCCCCCTTAGAAATAATGATCTTATCCTTAAACAACACTACACCATCACCAGATAAGGTATAATTTTCCTTTCCCACTAGAGAATGTAATTCTTTATCTAAGAGTTCTATTTTTATTATCCCTCTCAAGTTACAACTGATTTCTAGCCTATTTAGATTCAAGCTTATAGGACTAAGGGACACATCCAAATTCATATCTCTAAACTTTTCTAATAGGCTTATCTCTTGTACCATCATACAAGCCACATGTAAGGATTTTCTACTTAGAGCATCAACCACTACATTCGCTTTCCCAGGGTGATATTTCAACTCAAAGTCGTAGTCCTTAAGAACCTCCATTTACCTTCTTTGTCTCATATTTAATTCCTTTTGATCAAACAAATACTTAAGGCTCTTATGATCACTAAAAACCTCAAATTTTGCTCCATACAAGTAATGCCTCCAGATCTTAAGAGCAAAGACTACAGCTGCTAATTCAAGATCGTGGGTTGGATAATTCGCCTCTTGTGACCTAAGTTGTCTAGATGCATATGCTACCACTTTTCCTTCTTGCATTAAAACACATCCTAAACCATTTTTAGAGGTGTCACAATAAACAACAAAATTCATGGATGGATCTGGTATAACTAACACAGGTACTGAAATTAATCTTCCTTTAAGCACTTGGAAATTATCCTCTCATTCTTAGTCCCCACAAAAATTTTCCCTTTCTTAGTCAACTTTGTGAGAGGTAAGGCTAGACTGGAAAACCCATTTATAAATTTCCTATAGTAACCCACCAATCCTAAGAAACTCCTTATTTCAGTCACTGACTAGGTTAGGGCCAACTTAATATTGCATCTACCTTACTAGAGTCGACTGTTACTCCTTTACTAGAGATGGTATGTCCTAAAAACTTCACCTCATTAAGCCAAAACTCACATTTCTCAGATTTCGCATACAATTTATTATCTCTCAAAACTTGCAACACCATCCTCACTTGTTTCTCATGGTCGCCCACGCTCATGGAGTATATTAGGATATCATCTATGAACACTACCATAAACTTATCTAAGAAAGGTCTAAAAATTAGATTCATATAATCCATAAAAATAGCAGGGGCATTGGTAACTCCAAAAGGCATCACTACATACTCATAATATCCATATCTTGTCCTAAAAGCTGTTTTAGGAATATCTTCACTCTTGACTCTAATTTGATGGTACCTAGACCTCAAATCTATCTTAGAAAATACTGAAGCTCCTCTCAACTGATCTAAAAGGTCATCTATCCTAGGCAAGGGATATTTATTCTTAATTAACTTGATTCAACTTTCTATAGTCTACACATAGTCTCATACTCCCATCTTTCTTCTTCACTAAAAGTATCGACGCTCCCCATGGTGACACACTAGGCCTAATGAATCCTTTTTCCAATAAATCTTCCAATTGTTTCTTGAGCTCATCCAACTCTAATGCTAACATCCTATAGGGTGCTATTGACACTGGGCCACACCTTGGCACTAAATCAATGGAAAATTCTAATTCTCTATTCGATGGTAAGCTAGAGACATCGTTAGGGAACACATCAAGAAATTCACCAACTACAGGCATCAAGGTTAAATTATCCTCAACCTCTACCTTAGAAGAAAATAAGAGCATGTATCCTTGAGCTCCCTCAACTAAAAACCCATGACAAGCTAGAGCAGACACGAAGCATTTGGACGAATGAGGTGAATCAATAACCCTAGGTTGAGGTGCAACAAGGATATATTTATCAGAACAATTTATAATTGCATGATTCAATGACAACCAATCCATTCCTATGATAACATCTAATCCAGACAAAGGCAAACAAATCAAATCAACATTATAAGCCACATTTTGATAAACAATAATAGAATTCAAGCATGCAGTGGAGGTAGTAAGATTTTTTTCAGCAGGGGTAGTAACGCATAAGTCAAAAGGTAGACAAGAAATAGTCAATTGCAAGGCTTTCACACAAGACAAAGATATAAAGGAATGTGTCGCTCCTGAATCAAACAATATGATAATCTTTTTATTCTTAATAAAACCCATACCTTTGATCAAACCATCTAACTCCTTAACCTCTTCTCCTTGGAGTGTAAAGACTCTCCCTTGGCTTTGGGGTCTAGATCGAGACTGCCCCTCACTCTTGCAACATCTAGCATAATGTCCAACCTTTCCACATTTAAGACATGTAGTTCGTGCGACAGGACATGACTGGTCTCCATGATTAAATCCACAGTTCTCACATCCCTTATTCTTACTAATCAAAGCTTGTCCTTTGAAATTGTGGGCACATGACGTAGATTCTTCTGAAATTTATTGTCCTTATTGTGAAACCTTTTTCCAACAGAGTTAAACTTCTCCTTCGGTTTCTCAGCTTCCAGTGCTTGGATCTTTTACTCAGCCACCCTAGACTTGTTTACCAAGGTGGGGTAGTCACGAATCTCTAGAATTCCGATAAAGCTTTGCAGCTCAGGCCTTAGTCCTTGCTCAAATTTGATTGCCTTCCACTTGTCTTGTGGGTTGTCCCTAACATAGAGAGAGTACATTGATAGAGCTTCAAATTTGGCTACATACTCTGCAACTGACATACCTCCTTGAAGAATATTAAGAAACTTTGTTTCTTTTTAAATGCGATTACTGTGGCGAAAATGCTTTCCTAGAAATATCTCTTTAAACCCATCCCAAGTAATGGGAACTCCTTGTGTCAGTAGACCTCCTCTAGCAAAATTCCACCAATGCTCAGCATCAAACTCTAACATATAAACGGCAAGGTCCACTTTTTGACCATCATTGCACCGCATTACTCGAAATATTTTCTCTAACTTCAGCAACCATTCTTTTGCCTCAACTATATCAGAACTTCCTCAAAATGGTGGTGGATTGTTCTTTCGGAATTCAGAAATTCCTACATATTGAGGGTCTACGGTTGTTGCCGTTGTGATATTGGATCCTCTCAACTGACGAAGAGTCTCTGTTTGTTCTCGCATGGCTACAGCCATCAAGCTGAGAGCGTCGACAAGTGCGTCATTCACTCCACGCCTATTACCCGCCATAAATCTGCACACTAAGAATCAATCATTGAGTTGGCTATGCCCATCCAGCCTAATAGCATGCAAAATTTATGACCATAACAAACAATCCTATAAGCCCAAATTTGAATTTTTTATTTTTTATCTTTTTAAATAAAAAATTGATCATAAAAATAAATTAAACTAAACCCACACCAAGTGGATTGTTTGTTTTAACATTACGTGGCTTATGCATCTTGCATAGTCAACTCATCCATTCACAATCCACCATAATTTATATAGATTTCTTATTTAATATTTTTTTTTTCATTCAATCATTAATACTAACACTCTTACTATTACTATGATTTTGTCCTAATAACAAAATTATAAACACATGACAACAAATATAATAATAATAATAATAATAATAATAACAATAATAATAATAATAATAATAATAATAATAATAATAATAATAATTTAGATTATTTTAAAATTGGAAATTTTAATTGTTTCTAATATTTGATTTTAGGATGTTACAACAAACATGAGAAGAGGGGTTGAGTTATGTTTGACAAAGTTGATAACTTTTTTGATAATTTATAAATAAATAAATAAACTAGTTCTGTTTTGGTGACTTACTTGGAGTAGAAGCAATCAGATTCAAAGGTAGAAAATAATGAAAGCATAAATAATTTGACACATAGATTTATCCTGGTTCATTACTAACTTTGTTACTTCTAGTCCCCTCATTTGGAAGACTTTAATTTATTAATTCAATTACCTTGAATTACAAAACATCCGACCCTCTAAGCCAGTCTTCCCAAACAAGTTTACAACCCCAAACTTTTGAGGAACTAACCACCTTGATCCTACAAGCCAAACCTTCTCCTAACAAGCTAGCAACCCTAGATTGAAGAAGTAACTAAACCACTGTCAGGTTAGATACAAAAGATTGGAACTTTAAGTGTTTGCTTCTGACAAAGTTGATAATAATAATAATAACTCTCACACTCTAAGAAAAAACACTTAGAGAACATTTCTCATTCGAACAAGTGTTTCTCTCTTTGAACTCTAAGACTAGTATTTTTTTTTCCCCGATGATTTTCTTCTTCAATCTTGAGTATATATTTATAGTTAAAATTTGGGCTTCAATTTTGTCCTTATTTAATTATGAATTGTATTTTGTTTAGATTGCGTTTGTAAATTCTTCAAATTTATTATCTTCCTATTTCGTTTAGATTGAGATTGTAAATTCTTTAAATTGATTATGTTCGTATTTTGTTCAAATTGTGTTTTTAAATTCTTATGGGTTTTGTTTATTTTTTGTTGTAGATAAATATTGATAAAATCTTCTATAAATATTGATCATATCTTCTTTCATACTCTTTGAAGTCAAATTAATTGTTCTCGTGAAATTCTTTTATTATCATAAAAACTCAAAGTATAAAATCAACTTGGTTCCTACAACAAGGATTACATCTCGTCATGCATTGAATCCAACCACTTTTTACTTCTTCACTCTCCATGGCCTCTCGAAAACACTCAAGTTCTCCTTCATCAGTCAAATTCATATACTCATCAGAAACATACCTTGTAGATGGTTGTCTCTGCCTCTTAGACCTCCTGAGTTGGGTTTGAGATGAATAAGAAGCATCACTAAGATTATCATCATGTGACAATTCGTAATCTTCACCTTTTGAAATATTTACCTCATTTGCAAACTGATGATCTTCACGATAATCACGTGGCTCATTATTTTGAATATAATCATCAGTAGTATCCAAATCAGGAACATGTGACCGAACTAGATCACCATCGGCCAAGATGTTATCTCTCTCTCATGTGTAGTCTTCTCTATCTTATCAATGTCTTCAATAGTTTGGTCTTCCATGAGCACTACACAACAACTTATGATAAGCTTTTCTCTATAAGATCATACAACTTGTAGCCAAATTCATCCTCACAACCAATGAAGATACACTAATTTGACTTAGCATCCAGCTTGGATCTTGCATCCTTCAGAACATGCATAAAAACCTTGCAACCAAAGACTCTCAAATGTTCATACTTTACATTATTGCCAAACCATACTTTGTATGGTACCTCATCATTCAAACCAATAATAGGAATAAGATTAATAACATGTGTCGTTGTATGCAATGGCTCAACCTAATAACGATTAGGCTTAGCTTCAAAGAGCATATATCTCACTCTCTCAACAAGTGTTTGATTCATCCTCTCTACTAAATCATTTAACTGAAGAGTTTTAGGAGGAGTCTTTGCATGTGCTATACCTTTTTGTTTGCAATAGACATAAAAGGGTCCACAGTAATCACCCCGTTGTTAGTATAAACATGTTTCGGCTTCTTGTATGATTACCTCTTAACCAAAACATGAAATTGTTTGAAATTCTCAAAAACTTGGTCTTTTATCTTCAAAGCATAAACTAATAGTTTCTTAGAACAATCATCAATAAAAGTAACAAAATAAAGTGCACCACTAAAATATTTTACCTTTAAATGGCCACAAACATCATAATATACCAACTAAAGCAACTATGACTTTCTAGATGGAGGATGCCTTTTGACGGATACTCTAGTTTGTTTACCAACCATATAGTAAACATATTTGTCCAAATCTACATTCTTCAATCCTAGAAGCATATCTTTTTTTACTAAACAATTTAATCATTTTTCACTAATTGGCTAAGTCTTCGATGCCATAAAGATGCTTCCATATCCACGACATTTACACTATCTTTAGCAACCAAAGCTTTTGTCCAATACAATTTACTAATTTTCTCCTCTCTAGCCACAACCAAGTTACCTTTGCTGAGTTTCCACTTTCCAGAAACAAAATGATTATCAAAACCACTATCATCAAAGATATGCACATAGATCAAATGGAAGCGAACATTTAGAGTATGTTTGACTCCTTTAAGAAACAATTGCATTTCCATGTTGGTTTGCAAACATACATCACCAACACCAATTACCTTAGATACACCATCACACCCTTCTTCAAAACTCCAAATTCACATGAGGTATAAGATGTGAAGAACTTTTCCTCAATGTAACATGTAGTGTAGCACCACTATCAATTATCCAAATGCTCTCATCATATACAAGATTAAATAACTCATGGTCACGAAGAATAACGAGATCATCACTAGTAGTAGTATCATAATCACAACCTTTTTGTTTTTTCTTACCCTTCTTGCCTTTACTCTCCTTTCTCCATAGAAAATAATTTTTTTGTATGTGATTTGTTCTATAACAATATTGACATCCCATATTTTTGTATCTAGACTTGGACTTGCTTATGCTATTTTCTCTACCATCCTTTGGTTCTTTTTTATTACTTCTCTCCTTATTTTTCAGTGACAAGAACTTCAGATTGAGATGAAGAACCATGTGCCTTCTTTCTCATCTCCTCATTCAAAACACCACCCTTAGCCATTTCCAAATAAACAACACTTTTAAGAGCTGAACTCGTTATAGAAACCCGAAATATCTTCTAAGAGTTTGGAAAAGATAACAATAGAAATAGTCCAAAGAGTTCATCATCAAAATTGATATGCATTCCTAACATCTGATCAAGGAGCCTTTGAATTTCACTCAAATGGTCCGAAATAGAAGTCCCCTCCTTATACTTCAAACTTATGAAACTATTCAACAAGAGCGATTTATTATACCCTGATTTAGAGGCAAACAAAGTATGTATCTTCGTCCACATGGTTATTGCATTTGTCTTATTAGCAATGTGATTATAAATATTATCTTCTGTAAAAAAACCAAATACATTTTGATGTTCAAAATCCCATTCTTCTGTAAATTTACCATCCGACATTTTAGAACCAAAAATAGGAAGATGCATTTCTTCAAAAGTAAAAAATCTTTCATCTTGCCCTTCAATTAATGGTAATTAGTACCATTAAAGCATATATCATCTTTATATTCATATTTTCCTCCATCCTCCAAACAAGTCAAATAGCCCTTTAACCAAGAGCTCTGATAACACTCTGATGGGAATAAACACAAACACGATATATGACAACAAATTGATAAAATAGAAACACGTAAAGAAAACTAATATTTTAATGTGGAAACCTCTCAATGCAAGGGTAAAAACCACGGGTTGTCCAAACCAAATAAATACCTCAATTATAATCAAATAAGTTACAAGAAAGTCTCAAAATGATGCACAAATTGTGCCCACAACAAGCAAAGATAACAAAACAAGAAGATAAAAAACACACCAAAACCCTGCTACTATACGAGCACTATTTATCCCTATATCGACGTCTTTTCACCGATTCGACCACCGAAAACAAAGACCTTTATGTTAAGAACCTTATGTCCAAAAACTAGTCCAATCCAACGGTTAACGAATGCGCAATCGATATTGTTCTGAGATTGATTTGACAAAATCGAGAATAGAGTTTACTTTTTTTTGTGGCTGCCTTTTTACTTCAAAATAGTCTCTTATATTTGAATTTTTTTAGTTTAAGAAGAATTGAAATTTTCATAACTTAGTTCGTTTCTTTACTTCCTTGGTTTCTCTTTTCCTTCCTCTAGTTTCTAGAACTTCATTTCGACTACTCTTTCTCAATAGGTTAATATTACTCTTAATTATTGTGTTGTTGTTTCATCATGTTTTTTGGTTGGGCAGTGTGAATTTTTCTTTTTTTTTTGAAGAAAAGGAGAATTGATGGAGATGTATGTGTGGATAGTTGATGAGAGTTATAAAGTGGGAATGAAGAGTGTTGGTGGTTTTTCCTGCAAAAATGAGTGTTGGTACCTTGGTGGCGAGAGCAAGACTGGTATATGTTAGTGGTTACTGTGTGATGTGAGGACTGAAGAAGTGAGGATGAAATAGAAC
Source organism: Cicer arietinum (assembly GCF_000331145.2). Lineage (NCBI taxonomy): Eukaryota > Viridiplantae > Streptophyta > Magnoliopsida > Fabales > Fabaceae > Cicer > Cicer arietinum. Next base: position 43,057,880 of record NC_021162.2, on the reverse strand, counting down.
ACGTTTATTTAGAGGGGAAGAATTAGGGGTGGTGGGAAAATTTTATGGAGAAAAATTTAGATGTTGGTAGTGATTTAGATGTACAAATTGATATTATGTAACTAAAGTGTATAATTATTTTATTTTTGTGTGGAATAGTTCTCAATTAATATTGGTTTAATTACTTTACGGTATCGTGAACTATTTGAGAAACTTTAATGGGTCTTCAAATTTAAAAAAGTTATAATAAAATCATTAAACTTATTTGAAATATTTAATTGGATCCTTCTATTAAATCTTAGTTAGTTAACGGTCAATAATTGTTGATATGGACGATAACTTATATAATTTTTATTAATAAAATTAATTATTAAAAATGTACAAAATTATTGTATTAAAAAAATTGTTTGCTTTCGAAAACTTCATTCGCTTAATAGCAAAAGCAGACAGCCACCATAAGACAATGGTTTCCAAAAATGTAGTATAATGGTCCCTCACCATAGGCAGTGTTGGAACTACCATTACAGAAAAAATTGATTTGCGGCGGTTATAAAGAACGTCTACGACAATTATGATTGCCGTAAATGGAACTTTGCGGTGGTTTTTCAACCGTCACAGATTCATGCGTTGTGAGACCATTTTGCGACGATTCTGAAAATCATTATAACTGTCGGCAACATTCGCAACGGTTTTTAACCGTCTCTATATATGTTTTACGATTGTTAACCATGCTATAGAATTGTGACAGTTATCAACCGTCGCTATAGACATTTTGAGTCAGCTTGAACCGTCGCAAACTTAATAACTTAAAATAAAAAATGTTGACCAAATTGTTTCTTATTTTCTATTAATTAAATAAAAATAAAAATATTCAGAATATATCATCCACATGATTAAAATACACAAATATATAACTATTGTGACTAAATCCAATTTATATAATGTTTTCAAAAGTATACATCAAACTTAAGTAAAACAATAAATCATGTAGATTAAATATTCGAAATTCAAAACATTAGTAGAGTGGCTAAACATACAAACCAACTTCATGATCATTAGATTGGTAGCTAGACTTAGTCTCTGATGATGTTGCTCCATGATCATCATGTTGGTAGCTAGACTTAAAGGAATGTGTATCATCTATTGGCGATTCTAAGTCTATTGTTTGAAGAAGAAAAAAAACTATTAACCTCAATTAATCTTGATAAATATTGTCAAATGCCAATTAAATAAACTTCTCATATAACTAGAAGCAATCATTACACAATTGATATTTTTAACCATGAAGAAACAATTCCCATATGATTTTTTAAACTGGTTTACTAAGAAAACAATTTTACTTATTTTTCTTTGAAATTTTGCATTTGCAATAAGAAAGCAATTTTCTCATTTAACATATCAAATTTAGAATCCCTTATCTTAAGCATATCGATTTCATCTTGCTTTTTCTCCATCTTCTCATTAGCTTCGTAGGAAGACATTGATCTTGCAGAGTGAGAAGTAGATATAGTGATTTGAGATGGTGTTATTCCAAGTCCAACAAAATGAGCATATCCAGGATGTTCTTTTCCAAACACATTCACAAATGCTTTATTTGGTGAACGAGTCTTCCCAATTTCAACTTGCAATTGTTCCAACACAAGCAAATGAATCAAACTAAATTCCTCTTTGTAACAGAAGGGTTTGAAATACTCCAACCATTTCAACATAAAAGGTGGGATAATGTATTTTTCAAAACTATTTGCAATGATTTTTATTTATTTATGAAATTCAGTCACAAACGCTCATTAGCCACTCTATCAAAATATCTTTCATCATAGCCACTCTATCAAAATATCTTTCATCATATGAATTAAGTACGGTTACTCTAAGGGGAGCTTTATGACAATATTTTATAATATTTTCTACTTTATTAAATTTCAAAATTGTTCACAAAAATATGTTTGTCATCATAAAAAATGAGGAGATTGTTAGAACCAAATTGGTTTGATTAACTTTGACCCTTACTTATTTTGAGGATAACAAAATCAATTTGTGAAAATAATATAAAGCATTGACGTTCTGATTAAGTGTGTAGTCATGAATCAATGAATTTTGTAGGATACGCAACAAACAAGTCATTTTATGCCTCTGATAATCGCATCAAGTATTTAATCATTTGATGCAGATTGATAATATATGCTCTAATGAAAATTGTAACACCCCGATTTTTAACAGCGCGAATGTATTTTTTTATAAAAGAAACAATTAATAAAATACCAAAGCGTAGCACAACGACAAATGTCATAATTAATTACATCATAATTATAACAAACTAAAATAGTTTTGAGGCGATAAACCAAAATATCCAAATATAAAATACACCGGAGCTATGAGACCTATCAGACATGGCTCATACCCCTGGGGTATTTTCGGAAGACACCTGTACAAGTACTGCTCCAAGAAATACTAATCCCCCCATGGTCACGTAAAAAAAAATGGAACATGGACCCACCAAAGTAGAAGTCATCTGACCGTATAAGTATAGTTACAGTTATCCCAAAATGAAATAAGTACAACCACCAAAAGAAAGACATCAAGTCCCTATACAACAAAACTAATCTGATCATACTCTAGCAACTACAATAACATGGGTGACCTCCACACATTCCACAAGTCTCGTCTAATGCAGTATCCATCTTTGAGGTAACCTCTTCCTCATCAACATCCATCGACGGATCAGTCTCTTTAGAAATCAGATCCATCCACGAGATAAGTGGCTTTGGCGGCGCTGGAATCTCAAAACAATTCAATAATTCAGTGATGGTCGGTAAGTGATCATTCACCAGAAGAGAAAGCTTTGACTCAGCCCGCCTAGATGGTCTTGCAATCTCTCGCTGCACTAGTATCAGCCCCTTATCCTTTCCGCCAGTCCCTGGTCCAACTACTGTACCCCCAACTCCCACGGTGGCCTCCGCCTCAACTCTAACTAAGGAATCCTTCGTATCTTCCTAAGCTCCACTCATGCCAAGCACCAATCCGAAAGGTACTGGATAATCGATCTTCTCGCGAGTGAGTTCCACATGATATACTACCCCAGCTTTTCTACTAGTCCTCACTACCATCCCCATATAAGTAGCCCTGCTTGAGATGGAGTCATATACCCAAGCAGTCGGCTAGTCTCGATCAGGAAAATCTAACGATATTTCTGTCGTCAAGGTAACATTCGGTGGAATGAAGTCGGGTATCATCTAAGGGCAAAACCCAATTTCCACAATAATTGTAAAGGGTCACCAACCGAAGTTAACAAATAACATTTAGAGAAAATTTTACATTTCAAATGATCAAGAGACCCTTTCATCTTAACATACTCCTTGAAAGGGTTTTCATCTGTAAAAAAATGCATAAGCAATGTTGAAAAATGAAGTTTTTGACAAAACTGCACTGTCGTATTCGAATTTGATGTTAAAATTTCAAATAAAAATTGAACGTTTCACATATGTATTCGACTACACACTGCATGTAGCTGAATACAACTGCGAAAATAATGCAGATTTCCAGTTTTGAAAATGGTTCGAAATCATTTAACACTTACGATACAAAGTCCATCAATAACACTTCAACATTCGTAATATCAATTATGAACACATAATTATATCAAAACTTAATGAACCCACATTCACACCTCAAAGCAATTACGGAAAATCACAACAACAACGGAATATGTATATACAATCATCATAGTATAACACACATGACTCGCGTGCCAAGCACCCTAATGCAATGTGTATACGCCAATGCACATGATTCCATAATTTCCAAACCAAAACCTTTCTCGAAGGGGCGTAAATCATAATTGTACAGCCTCTCACAGACCAATACTAATTACCAAGGTGCAATCTCTCACAGATCAACATGATTTACTAGCATGCAATCGCTCACAGATCAACACGATTTTCTAGAGTACAACCTCTCACAGACCAACATGACGCGATAATCCTCGTAAGGATAAGAGGAACCAACAGATCACATGGCATCATCCTGTGACCGATCACGGTCACCGCTATCACCATGGCCCCATCGCGGTCACCATGTACTATGAAATGCATGAGCATACTCTGACTCTTTTCACCACAATCATTAAGTAAATGCAACTATTAAAAGATTCTCTATTTTTAATATTCATTTAACACTAACGATTTTTCAAACTTATCATAGAGTATACTCAAAATAGATTTTCCTCAATAAAATTCATAACGCACATATTATCAGTTATGAATAAACAATCACCTCAAAACTTAATCACCACAACAACATTAATATATCAGAGTTCTCCCCACCGCTAACTCGGTGCCAACAGTCTCGATTCCTTTTCGAGACTCAAGGAGCTAACTACATAAACATAAATATTTATAACAATTTGTTCACAATAAAATTAATTCAACCACAACAAAATTCCCAAAATTAAATATTTCTCACACACCAAACTTTTAAAACCAAATAATCTATATTATTTAATTAAAAATTAAATAAAACAAATATTATCCAAATCTCACGTACATACACTCGACTATTAAAGCACCGAAATTTTTAAGTTAATAAAATACTCAAAAAAGTTTTTTTTTAAACTGAGTCCAAGAGTAATTAAAAGAGTAGCATTTTAAACTCTAACCATTTTTAATTTCAATCTATCTTTTTTCTCAAACTCTTTAACTTAGTTAAAATTTGAATTTTTTCACAACTTTAACAATAATTTTTTTTTAAAAAATTTCAACGTCAGTTCAAACTAATTTATTCGAAAATAACACTTTACATAACTCAAACACATCAAATTTAATTACCGCCAATTTCCACAAATCTCACAAATTTCCACCTCCATAAATACAAATATAAAATCCTATATGCAATATAAAAGTTTGGAAGGAGCCCTTACCTTCGTTGTAGCTTTTACAACCATTTTCGTTACCGCAATCAAATACGATGAAAATTCTCGCTAGCATCGTCGCTTCACAAGCTAGCTCACTAGCACCGTAATATGGATAGGACTAACGTTCCCTTATGTCACTACTCGAAAGGGGACTTAGATCTAGACGAGAAGTGGTGGTTGTGTTTGTGTGGTTTTAAAAACCACCAACACTGGCTTCATAAAACAGAGGAAGAAAGAAAAAAAAGAATGCGAGACATGGAGGATATGTTTTGCTTTCTCACTGTTTTCTAAGCCTTGCCTATCACAACCATATATATATATATTATAATTAAACTAAACCAACAAATATCTAAATATTTTTATACACATCACTTCACTCACATCTCAAATTATTTTAATAAAAATATCTACTCTCGTCGCAACTCAATTGACATATAAAATTTCCAGCAACAAGTGATATTTTTTTACACAATTGTCCGGTATTAAATTCTTCGCAAGATAAATAAATTATTCTTTGACAAATAATTTTAAGCAGATCTCAAAATATATAAATAAATATACGCATATATTAAACATATTACAAACTCTAACAAAATATATTTTTGGTACTTAATTCCCAAAATAAAGTAAAATTGAGTTAAACATCACATCAGTTTAACACAAAAATATACTAAAATTGCATAAATTAGAATTTAAAACTAAGGGTCTTACAAAAAATCAACGCTCCGAAGAAGACAAAACTTTTGCATATCCTCTAATGAACACCGTGAGTCTATTACTTGTTTGAGGTCTATGAGATATTCTATGATCATGGTATCTTCTATCACCATACAAGATATACTGAATCATATCTTCTATCACCAAAGTTTTCTATGACAAATTTTGGATTTTGCAAGTTTATACGTCTACATTACACCATTATAGTTACCTATATATGTTCTATTAGAAGTTAGGCTCATAGAAATCTCCACATATTAGGCCTCAGTTTAAGTTTAGTTATTTTGTTCTTATTATTTATTTATTTAAAATATCTAATAATATTTATAATAATAGTAATAATTATAATAAAAATATAATAGTAATATTTATTGGAAAAAAAAAAACACACACACATATATATTTTTTTTTAAAAAAAATTGGGCCTTTCTACGTATGGCTTAGTTCTATTTAGTTATAATCAATAAGAATGTGAAATTGGTAATCTAGGAAATTAAAATGCAACTAATAAATTCATATATTTATTGTAATTTTATTTATGTTCATATTGTTCCATCTTGATTATCATGTGAAATTGTGTTTTTGGTGATCATAAGATTTATGTGTGTTTAAAAACTGTTTTTTTATCAATGTAAATATGATTTATCGAGTTGGTGTTTATTAAGTATATTATATGATGTGAAACATTATTTTCTAATGAAACACTCGAATGAAGTATAATATCTATTTAATTGTATTCATCATTGAATCTTATATTTTATGATTGTCGAATGTTTTATTATACTATTATGATGATAGGAATAAGAGATTTTAAAGTGTTTGAGATTGATTGTAATATATTTTTACATTATGAACTACTGAGTAGTGATTATCCAATGGTTGAGATTAGTATCTGTGTATTGAATTCGAGTTATATGATGAATAAATTAGTCTGAGTTGAATTGTGATGATTATGACTCATGTTAGTGTTTATGGAGTGGTTTAGACTGATGAAGGGAGAAACTTATATGTTATGGTTTATGATTTAGTGGAGTGTATTGTTACTATATAAAGAAGGTCAAACAAAATTCAGTTATTTGAGACATTACATCTGAATGTTTGTAGTAATTGTTATCATTTTAGTATATGTATGGATTATGAAGCCTTTTACAGACGGAAGTCCTTGTGTTGGTTTGAGGTAATTTTTACAGTCGGAAGCTTTTCACAAATTTCTCTTTTTGTGAGGGTTTAGGCTGCTACAAAAGATGAAACGGATAAAAAAAAATTGTGACGGTTTAGGCCGCCACAATATTTTGACTTTATTAAAAAAATAATTTTATTAAATTTGAAATTAATATTAAAAAAATGATATTATATATAATAAATTAATATTAATATAAATTAAAAAATTTAATTTAAAATATAATATTACAATTTAATTAAAATTTAAATTAAATTTAAAAATTAAAATAACTATTATATATAAAAATGTAATATTAATATTAATTAAAGTAATTACTACCAAACCAAATAAAACATTCCAAAATTAATAAATCATTTCTTACAAACCAAAAATGAAACACACCATAATTAAATAGGACAAGATATAATGTGTTCATACAAACCAAAAATAAAATTATCAAATTATTCAAGTACATCAATCATCGTAATAATTCCTCTGATCAATCGCTCCACTCCCTCCATCATTATTTGTTGGAATGTTACCCGATGGCAAAAGTCCCTCAAAAGTATTATTAATTTGTGTTGGAGGAGACATCATGGTTTGAAATTGAATTTCATCTTCAATTACACCACCACTAGTCAAAGAGGGAGCCATAGCTGGTTGAGGTTGATTTAAATCTGGTCTGATCAAGCCAGCTGTTGGCATAATTGGTCGGTATGGAGTATGATCTGGTTGAGGTTGAGGAAGTTGATGTGAAGATGACGGAACATACTGATAATTATTAAAATATTGTTGTTGCTGAAACATTGGCTGTTGTTGTTGCTGGAAGGCAGAGTTCGGAGGATCCTGGCGTTGTTGTTGGAAATTTGGAGGCGGTTGCTGCTGTTGGGAGTAGTATTGAGAGTAATTTTGTTGCTTCTGGAATAGTGGTTGTTGATGCAAGTACTGAGGTCGAGGCGGGAAGTGCTGATGAAACACAGGAGGAAATGAAAATTGTTGCTGTTGAAACTGTTGTTGCTGCTAAAACTATTGTTGCTGCTCTTGAAACTTTTGTTTCCATTCCTCATTTAGTTTATCAATTGTTGCTTGTATCAGCTACTGTGTCTTTTCTTCTTGCTACTTGCCCATTATTCCTTTAATTAGTCAAGATTATCTATCGACGGACGATGAGATCGATCCGTACTAGCATAAGAAGAAGACGTCTCAATCTGAATATAGCCTGTTGGACCTTTCACAAATGTTGACGATAAATTACCAGCACCCAACACACGCCCTTTGTACTTGCTACCACTAATGTTCATAAAACTTGCGGTCTCATATTGTTTCCGCTGCATTGGACCAACACGCTGAGCAGGAGGAAGAGTAGCTTGATGATCATCCCATTCTTTCATGACTTGTTGAAGTTGTTCATATATAAAAAAAATAAAAATTAAAATAGTTAATTAATATATAATAATTTAGAGGGCTGATTCACTATAATTAGAATGTGTGTATATAAATTCATTTATATTAAGGTGTTGGTTGGTAGTATGTTTAGACACTATGTATTACGGTGTTGTAGAATTAAAGTTAAGGATTATGTTTTCTATTATCTATTCTATTATTTCAAATGGAGATAGATGATGAGATTTTGTTACAAGGTTTAAAGTTACTTAAATTAATTTCAATGAAATATGTTTGTGCTTCTTGAATTAAACTTTAACACTAATCGTTGTCTCAAGATGCAATCCTTGATCTTGTGACAACGAAATAAACATTTAAAAATCAAATTTACTAAGCTATCATAATTTATTTATTAATGATAGAATTGTATTCGTGTGGGATTATCATGAACAAACATCCAATTAATTTTGCTAAGCGGTGGTTAGAGTTATGAATAGAAGTAATTTGCAATAAACCTGATATAAATTATGACTTGAATGTAAAAATTGATATAAATTATGACTTGAATGTAAAAATTTGAATATTTTCTTAATATGTAATTTCCAAACAATATATATAAATATAAGTAGTTTTTAGTATTTATAAATTGTATTAGTTGTAGTATTCTAAAGTTTGAACTCATTCACTTAGAGAAAAAACTTAGAGCGTGACAAATGAAGCAATAAATTGAGGTTACGATCCATTTAATTGTATGCACTTATTTACTATGTCCAGGAAAAATGTGAAGATGATGAAACATAAAAAGTGTATCCTATAAAATTTAGGATATACAATAGATAAAGTGATTTTTCTTTGATAAATGGAAGTCTATTGAATTGAATTTTCTTAAAGAGTTAAATTAGTTTTTTTTATGATATTTTAGTTGCCTTGTCTGTTTTTAGAAGTCTCTTTAGTTACGGGTGACAACTTGAGGCAAATTATATTTATAGATTATTTATCAATAATTAATATATATATATATTTTTTTTTCTTTCTGAAATATAAATTCCTAAGCAAATTACTATATACATATATTATACTTTTTTCAAATGAATCCCTATTAATACTATTATTTTATTTTGGAATATGAAAAATTAACGCTGATGTTATACACAATATACAATTTTGTAATAATCACACTAATACGTTATACACAATATATAGTTTAGTAATAGAGTAATGATATTTGAACACATTTTTAAATCAAACACAAATCCAAGTGACCTTTCATACAATCTCTCTCTTCAATTAATTTTCCTTTTTTTTTTTTTTTTTAACTTTCCCCCTTTTATCTCTCTTTTTCACTTTTATTTTATTTTATCTTCTTCTACAAAAATAAACCTCACACATTTATCTATTCTTTCTTCCATAATTCCTCCTTCCTTTAATTTACTGATTTTAATTAATTTTTTATGAAGTAACTTGAGTAACATTATCTCCTCACTTGCAATGTAACTTTTCATTCCATTCTTTCTCACAATGTTGAGTTTCAAATTTTGTCTTTCGTAAACCTAGTTAATGACTTAAAACAAGATATAAATCTGGTTAATGACTTAAAACAATATGGTTAATTCCTTTCACAACTTGGTTAATAGATTTGATTAGAAAGTTTTATCATTTTAATCAAACAATATAATCTAGTTAATGGCTTTAAGAAATATGGTTAATATTGTGAACAACTTGGTTAATGAATTTGAACTGAAAACATGAGCATTCTAATCAAACAAAATATAAATTTGGTTAATGACTTAAAACAATATGATTAATTCTTTGCAAAACTTGATTAACGGATTTAAACAGAAAGTTTGGTAATTCTAATCAAACAATATAAATCTGGATGATGACTTAAAAAAGAAGTGAAAAAAGAGAGATAAAAATAGGGAAAATAAAAATATAAAAAATAAAAAGAAATTAAATGAAGAGAGATTGTGTGGAAAATAAAAAAGGGAGAAATTAAATGAAGAGAGAGATTGTATGAGGGGTTCCTTGTATTTGTGTTTGTATTTGTGTTTGAAAATGTGTTCAAATATCATTGCTCTTAGTAATAACCAACACAAATTATACACATTAACACAATTATTTTAATATATGTTTATGATTGACCACATATGTTTGTCAAGTCTTGTTACAACATACATTTAAAGTGTTAATAAAGCTCATGGTATATGTATAAATATTCAAATAATTGATTATCATACTATTTTTGAATGTTTTCACTGTATGCATGTTATACAAATTGTTCATTTACATTATAAAAGTGTATACTAAATATCCAGCATAAATTATATAATTGATTGATGCATCACATCAATAAACATCTAGTTTTTTAGTTGCAAGTAATGTGAAGATCTCCAATATAAATGTTGTTGAAATTTCTTGAATTTATAATACATAAATTATGATATAGGTCTAACTGTCAACAAAAAGACTTAAGTGTCAACATTAATCACTATTCAAACTCTATTAATTGCACAATATGGAGTATGTGTTTTGTTTGGGGGACGCTTCAAGAAGCAATTTCATAGCTCTAATTCTACGACCAACAACAAAAAAAACTTAAAAGGGCAATCTAAGCAAAATTTAGGGCCACAAAAAAAAAAAAGAATGAAAGAAGATCACTAGTTTGAGAATCTAAAAAAGGATGACCAAAGAATATAGTTTACATACACACATCAAAGTTGAAGCTGAACATATTCCGAAAGGTTATGAATATAGATTGGAGCAAATCATATCTTCCAAAGTAGGTTAAAAACATGACTGAAATTGTGGCATGAGTTATTAACACACTTCTTTTATGAAAATCTACTAACAAATTGGGTCATTTACCCATATGAGATCACCTTATCTTCTTTTCTTTCTATGAATCATTTTTTGTATCATAGATTTTCTCATTAAATATCATTGTCTGAACCTTCCTTCACTACTTTCTTGTGTTATAAATCTTTTTTGTCAAAATGTATTTTTATGATAATCATATGTTGGGGCACAAATTATGTGAATATCAAAAGGCCAGAGCTAGTATGATGTCTTTACATGTAAGGCAGGGGCAACTAAAGATCAAGTTGATGATGTAAGAAAAAATCTCTTTAAAGATCAAAAGGACAATCACCACCATTTATTTGAAGTGGTGCACATTTTTCATCCATGAATCAAGGATCATGTCCGTAAAGAGGTTAAAGAAATAAAAAAATTGAAAAAAAAAGTTGATTGAAAAAAATAAAAAAATAAAGATGAAAATGAAGGAAAATGTTCATTCATTAAATGCATTAATGACATTTCATATTTAGTGGTTAACTTTAAAGTTGAGACACTAACCCACATCCTATTATTTAAGAGACGGGACATTGACCTGCACCCTCGGATTTAAGAGCAGAGATGACTGGCCTTCAGCCTCTGATTTAAGAGCTAGGCCGCCCCCACAAGAAATTTGTTGATATCTTTGCTGATGAACTCAGAGTCCCATTGGAAGCTATTACTGAAAATACTAAATGAAGCTCACGTCATTCATGATATCACTTTTGACAAATTAGGAGGCATCATAAATAACATTACCACTAATAGTCACCTAACTTTCATAGATAACGAACTGCCCGCCGAAGAACGAGGTCATAACAAAGTGTTGCATATATATCTGTAATGTGGCTCGATCATATGATATCAATAGTCCTTGTTAAAGCTTTCGATGGGATTCATAGAGAACTGATGGGATAAATTGAACTCCCAATTCAAATAGGCCCGATCACTTTTGAAATCACGTTTCATTTGATGGATATCGTACCCGCCTATAGTTGTTTATTGAGGAGACCATGGATCCGTTTTGCCGGTGTGGTGCCATCAACCTTACATCAAAAGCTGAAGCTTATGGTATATGACCAACTGATAATCGCGTCAGAAGAGAAAGACTCGTTGGTGAGTAAGTTTTCCACCACACCGTACATTGAGACTAGAATTCATGGATACCGATTACGTCGAGACGAAAAATATAGAACCGCTTCTATCAAACACAACTATTATAGTGGTTAGATTCATGTTAAGTAGAGGGCATCATCCATGGTACGATTTGGGGAAAAATGAAGAACGACCCAAAGGACTGACAAAACTTCATGAGAATAAAGATAAATGAGGTTTAGATTACGAACCAACCAAAGTTGACAAGCAAAGATTGGCCAACCAAAAAAATAAAAAATGTTAGCTCGAATTTAAAATCGAGAGCCTAGAATCGAAATGATTCCCATCTGTGAAATTCAACATAGTTTCTAAAGTGCAGATAAGACAAACAAGATTCATATTGCAGTAGCTGGAGATGATATTTCCATTGGTGGTGCTAATTAGGTACGTCCATATTACGCAAAAGCAAAAAATAAAGAATTGGGAGACAATCAAGTTTCCTATAGTATTCAATGCAATTCCCATTTTTTAGAATAATTCATTCACAAATGATTGTACTAAAATCTTGCCACATAACTTTGACCATCTTACTAATCAGCCAATAAAAGATAATGAAGAAGATTATGAATTTCTCCTAGAATTTTTAAAATTGGTAGAAAAAGAAGGCAAGGGCTTTCAGCCTCATAAGGAACCAATAAAAGTAACTAATCTAGGGA